>NC_084813.1:24987975-25287975 GCF_963583255.1 Pyrus communis | reverse complement strand
CAAGTGATGTTTGAATCTAGAAATTGAACCTGTGCATTTGTGGTTACAAAAAACACAATAGAAGTGTTTGGTGACAGGATCCAAATCTTTTGTCCATTGCCAAGCAAAATCTTTCTTAGAAGAAGAAGCCATATTCTTCAATGCCCTAAACAATAAACATTAGATGCATGCATACAGTTAATGAACCAACAATTTATTAATTAATTTATATACCAACAATTTCCAACAATTTATTAATTAATTTATATACCCTTGTAGTCCCGACTAATTAGGCCTAGCATTTTGCATTTAGAAATGTTTGGGTTCAGCTAATTGTATCTAAGTGCCAATTTATGGCACACAGTGTAGCATTAAATTGTTGATGTATCTAAGTGCCAATTTATGGCACACAGTGCAGCATTAAATTGCTGAGAAGTTCTATATTGTATTTGTATCTGGTTCTTCTAGTGGCTTTCTTAGTGGGTCGGTTGTGCATCTTTCATTGGTTCTCTGATTCTCTATTTTTCTCAACTGATGTTCGCATTTATATACCCCCACAGAAAGCTTTTGAAAAACCTTCCCCAGAAATTTTTTTCACTACATGCAAATTTTCAGTCAATCTTAGTTAGGTAGCACGCAGAGGCAGATTAATAACTTTTTTGTCTAACTATTAACCCATATATTATAGCAAAACCTTCACCAGAAAACTAAATCCTTAATTTCAGAAACCCTAACCTTTGGGATCTTGCTGACGGCGCTGGGGCTGGGCTAACGGCGGCGGGGTGATGGCGGCGTGGCGGCGTGGCATCCGGACCAGTGTTCTGAGCTTCTGGCGTGCGGGAGAAGAAGAAGCAAGAAGGCAGAAGGCAAAAGGCAGAGGTAGAAAAATGGGATTGAATTCGAAGGTATGGTATGAAGACTGAAAATCCTTACCCAAACGACGTCGTTTTGGGTTTGGATGGTTTAAAAAAAAAAAAAAAAAAAAAAAAAAGGTCTAACAAGGCTTCCAGACACCTTGAGGCGTGCCTCCGCCGCCTCGGCGTTTCCGGCGAAGCATTTCGCCTACTCTAGCAAAACTGAGGTGTTTGCCTCTCCGCCCAGCCTCAAGGGCACCCTAGGTGCGCCCCGAGGCGAGTTCTTTAAAACATTGATACTAAGTATGCTGAGTAGGCGATTCGAACCTTTGAAATTTGATCAAATGGCCACAATTATTATAACTTTTAGATGGCTCCCTGTTTGTAGTCGTTGGATCAATTGTCAATGGCCCGGATGGTCTGCTCAGCATGCTCAATTTTATTGGATCTGGAAGGGATCCGGTTCCAACTAATACCATACCAGCTTACATAAGGTAGATTTTGCTTTTTCTAGCTGAGATACATGAACCGTGCACACTTCACTTCACGCTTTAATTTGGATTTTTTACAACAATTTATGACCGCATGATGTATGATGAACAAACGTGATTGAAGGATTTTCGGGATCCTCCTTGTGAGGATCCTCATTCTTTTATCAACGCCCGTGAGCATAGACTTGATTTTTGGTCGGATCCAATTGGAAATACATGTTTCCAATTCCAATTCCAATCCAATTTGGAATCGGAATTTGAGTTTTCATAAGCTCATGCTGAATTCGGTATTTTCAGATTAGATTATTTCAAGATTTTAAAATTCTGGGAGTTGTATGACTTTATCAATACCAATATAAAAGAATATGTCATCTTCATGACTCTCTGTACATAATATAAAATTTAGTCTCAAGTTCTCATTTTTTATATGTAATTATAAAAATAGTTACACATTTGAGTACATATTTTGTATGTAATAGAGTTATGCAGGTTTCAGAATCTCAGATCGAATTCAAAATATTAAATACATTTCAAGTTCTATCCATATTTTTTCAGACTTTTTCAAATGTTGGAATTTCGTTTCTAATTTGAACTGGACAGAATATTTCAACTCTGAATTGGTCGGAATTGAAGATTCCTATTCAAGTTGCACTTATGTCATTTAGTATTACGGTCTAGTGATATTCTTCTTCACTTGTAAGTGAAAAGTCTTAAGTTCGATTCTTTCAAAAGATGAATTTGAATCACATTATTGCATCCCAGTGTAAGACTTAAATTACCTCTATTCTCGTAAGGTAGATAATCTCGTTTATTAAAAAATAAATAAAAAAATTTGCACTCCTAAGCATGATGGTTTGGCAAACAGTCATTGACGGCCGCTATGACGTCGGCAGGGTGGTTTTAGGTAACACTTGACGACAGCAATGAACGTCAACCGTTACTAATCTTGTGGTTCGAATAAAAAAATACAACTAAAGGCCATTACGTGTCCAACGAGAACCAATAGAAAAATCGAAGTACGACGTGGCGCCACCCACAACACATGCACATATACATACGCTCTCTGCATTTTTCAGAGAGAGTTGAGAGAAGAAGATTGTTAGGAAGTCAGAATTTAGGGTTTGCGAATTGGGATTTTGAGATAGCGTTATGGCATTGACAAAGGCGCAGGAGCTCGTGTCCTCCGATTCGGTCGTCGTCTTCAGGTTCTTAATTTTTCTCTTTGTAATTTAATCACGATTATTGGTTAGTAAATCTCGCATTTAAGAAATGCTAATTGTTATATATATATGGATCTGTAATTGCAGCAAGACGTATTGCCCGTTCTGCGTGAACGTGAAGCAGCTCTTGACTCAATTGGGAGCCAGCTACAAGGCCATTGAGTTGGACAAAGAAAGTCAGTTTCTCTTTCTCTCTAACTATTTTTAGCTGTAATAACATATTGTTCGTATCCGTATGTGTATATTCATATCTATGTATGTATGCATACAGGACCGGCTCTGAAAGTTTGGGGCTCTTGGCGAAGGGGCTGACCCTTTAAACCGTCTCCAACCATTGGTCTAAACCTTAAATTTTTAGCTCAAAAAATTTAAGTTTTAACCGATAAATAATTTTTCTGCTCTAATCCTTCTGGCCTGAAATTTTAACCTCATATTATTAAAGAATGAATTTAAACTAATTTTTTTTCTTAAAGTAACTTTTTTAAAATAAAAATGATAGAGACTATCATAATTTAATTTTATGAACATTTTAATCAAAAAATATTTAGATTCTGACAAATACTGAAAAATCACTAATCGACACCATGAAACTCGTTAAACACTATGAAAAAATATGAAACAAATGGAAGATTTTTTTTTAATTACTTCGGCCGTTAAATTTAAATTTGGATCGTTAAATTTGTTTTTTTTTTTTTTTTTTTTTTCCGTTGAATTTCATCAAATTAGATCGTAACAGTTAGATTCAATGTATTTATAAATATAATATATATATATATATATATATATATAAATAGTGGGCAACCCTACTAATCCTAAGCTAAATCTTGGGCTAAATTTGGCTTTCATTTGAGTTTTAGGTTTTATGCCACATTTTACCGTTGGGTTGGGTTTCTTTTTTTTTTTGGGGGGGGGGGGGGGGGGATAGAAGTGGAAATTTAAGTTTTAGCCCAAGGTTGAAGAAGGTCTTATACATTGGGAGCCACCTACCCCGGCTACCCTCAGTGTCGGCCCTGTATGCATATCATATCATTGGTTTACATACATACATATAAAAGTCCTCCTTGTTTGGTTGTTTTGGATTTGTCATTTGAAGAATTACAAACATGTCCCTTTGTATCTTTGGGTATTCCATTACGGGGTGAATTTTTCTTTTGTTTGCTAATTACATATGATAGCCGGTCAAAACTTGATACTCGCTGTTGCGTAGTCTGTATTGGATGTAAAGTTTGTTTTTGAGCTACCTCACAAATGTATGTGTTGTTGGAAGAAAGTCAAATTGTTAACTGGAAATTGGTGGTTTTACGAGTTCCATTTTCTTTGTGTTTAATGGGACAATTTCGCACCCTTTGCACCCAAGTTCATATTTCCCCTCACGTAGTTTAGACTAGATTAGAAAATCGTTCAACTGAAAAAAGTTGGGACTAACTCTGGATTATGTCACTTTTAAGTACCGATTGCTCACGTTATATTTTGTGAAATGAGATGGACATCTCCCTTCTCAATCTAATGCAGCATGTGTTATTTTTGAAATATAAATTTTATCCGAGTTTTATTGATGCCGGTTTTGGGTCTTGCATTTTGAAGGTGACGGAGCTCAGATACAATCAGCTTTGGGAGAGTGGACCGGCCAGCGGACTGTGCCCAATGTTTTCATTGGTGGAAACCACATCGGTGGATGTGACAGTAAGATTTCGAATTCTTTAACCACAATAGATTCTTAGATACAACCGAGGATATACCCCAATAACAGAGCCAAATCCCGCCTTAACCATGGCTATTGGAATTGTATATCTTTGACATGACTTTGTTATCTTATCTTATCTTATCGAATAATATTATTTGATGTCATTATGCAGAAACAACGGCGTTGCACAAGGAAGGAAAATTGGTCCCTCTGCTGACTCAAGCCGGAGCTGTTGCCAAAACTTCTGCTTAAAGAAGTTCGATGATGGTTGGATATTTAGTAGTAAAGTAGAATAATTTCAGTAATGTGCATTTGTTGATCTGTTACCACCTTTTCAGAACACAACGCACATTTGACTTGTATTTGTGTAATCTCAGTAGTATTTTTATGTTTCGATTCGGATGTGTTTCAGTAATGTGCCTGAATGTTCTGTATAATTGGTTGAGTCTTGATGTGAGTTTTCCGATACCTTGGAAGTCATCATATGTCTTGCTGGTTACACCATATCTCGTCCTTGACATTGATAGGAGGGGGGAAACCTAAGAGTTGTTGGTCTAGCGGTCAGGCTCTTGGTTTGCTCTCAAGTGGTCTGGGTTTCGATCCACCTAGCAATTGTTAAGAGTTTCTCGTTTTCCAAATATTATGGGGTCAGGCGCGGGGGGTTTCTAATGATTAGTTGAGTCAAAAATTCGAATACATTGGTTAAAAAAAAAGTGGGAAACAATTTTGACAGGAGGTAATGTTTTAACCTCACTATTAGTGCAAAATATACCGTAGCAGGGAAAAAAAGGTAGTTATCTAAAAGTTTGTAAGCTGTGAATCTGTTTCATTGTGGCCATGTATACTAGGATGTAATTTCGAACTAGCTTTCTCTGGGCACAGAAGGGGTGGATAACCGTGGTTTGCTACTAGTTTTCCTTCTTTTTTTGAACAAATGATATTATCTACAATAAGGTGGTGGAGGAGTGGACAAAGTCTTATAATGAGCTAGCAATAACGTGGATTCAAATTCTCTTTTGGTGAGAATCAAATCTAAAACCTCTCAGTTATAAATGAAGAGGAATATTATTACATCGTAATATTGGCCAATTGTCCCATTTTTTAGAAAAATAAAAGTTTTTAAAAGGGGGAAAAAAAAACCTTTTTGGCCGCATTTAACCAAATTTCCCCTTAAATTTTGGATAGTGCTATAACACACTCATTTTGTGCTCTTCTTAATTTTTGATTGTCAGTCACTTAGTACTACAGTCTAGTGATATTCTTCTTCACTTGTAGATAAGAGGTCTTAAGTTCAATTCTCTCCAAATGTGAATTTGAACCACATTATTGCTAACCCATTGTGAAGCTAAGCCCACCCTTTCCCCTTAGGCCATCTCCAACCGAATGAGGGCCAAATGACTCCCTTTAGCCCTATAGCTATGCCAGAAATGATATTTTAATGAACAATGCTAGGTCATATTTTATACCATCTCCAACCGAAGGGCCCTAGGCCAAACATAGCCCTTTGACAAAAAATCATCTCCAACCAAGGAGGCCAAAGGGTTATAGGCCAAACATAATTTATTATTTTAATTAAAATAATATGGTTAATTAAATTAAACTACCATATTAAAATAAGGTTTTCGAATATATTTTGAGTGCCACTTGTCGCCAAATGAATAAGCCTCCGGATTTTTTCTTTATAGAATCTCAATAATTTTTGGATATGATTTTTAGTGACACGTGTCATTAACATGAGTAACTCTCCAGATTTCTTATCTTTATGTAATCTCAATAATTTTTTGGATAAGATTTCGAGTGACACGTGTCGCTAAATTGAGTAACTCTTCAGATTTCTTATCTTTATGTATTCTTAATAATTTTTCAGATATGATTTCGAGTGCCACGTGTCGAGATTTAATTGGTTGTGCAAATTTTAGATAAGATTCTTATCTACGTGGCACTTCTTATATTCAGCTTTCAATGTTGTATGAATGATGTAGATATATATAGGAAAAAAAAAATTTAGAATATATATATTTTTTAAATTCGTCAAAAAAAAAAATTCAAATTCCAACGGTAACCTAACATTGGCTAGCCGTTGCTAGCTAGCGTCATGCTGACATCAAGTAGTCGTTGGCATTTAAATGGACTGAGCTGGAGGGCTGGCAAAATGTCAAGCTTGACATTTTGGAGGTGGAGGGCTGGCAAAGCTTGACATTTTGGAGGTGGAGGGCTGGCAAAATGTCAAGCTTGACATTATGACACTAGAGGGCTAGTTTGAGACGGTTTTCATGTCATTCCGAGTTATTTTTAGCCCTATGATAATTTGGCTGGGTCGGTTGGAAATGGTTTTAATGTAGATAATTTTGTTTATTAAAAAAAAGAGGTATTCATCAATTCCCCCCTGAACTTGTGACCATTGGCCAATTTCCCCCCTCAACTTTAATTTTGGCCAATTTGCCCCCTCAACTCTCATAATTAGTCAATTTCCCCCTTCAACTTTAATTTGGCCAATTTCCCCCCTCAACTCTCAAAATTAGTCAATTTGCACCCTACTGTTAATTTTTTTTTTTTTTTAATTTTCCATCTATTCTTTTCTTAATTTTCAATCTTTCTAATAACTTCCAACAAAGTACTAAAATTAACTAAACTCACTTGCATAATATAGGGTAAAATATATAAAAACATAATACAATTAGTATGTGATATGGGTTGATTATAAGAAAAAGTTATGAATCGGGTTTAAAGCATGTAGAAGAAGAAATAATAACAAAAAGAAATAATAATCCTAAACTTATGGATCAGACATATTTCAATAAAATGCGTTTTTCTTAATAAGGAGTCGAAAATTATGAATAGACTAGCCATTTTTTTCACTAAAGCTCGATTCTCTGCAATTTACTTAAACTTAGCTTTCACTTTTATAAAGAAAATTGTATTCACATACAAAAATTTACACATCAATCCTTTTCGTTATCAATTTTGTATAGTCAAAAATCAAATAAAATTACTCCATACTGATTTATTATGACTAATAATACTATCTATGATAAATTGTAAAATTCTAAATTTTAATCTATTTGTAATAGGATAAAGATATAGGAACATGATTAACATACATCTTATTTAGTTTCTTACACACACTTGTTTAATTATGATCAAATTAAAAAATTAACAGTAGGGTGCAAATTGACTAATTATAAAAGTTGAGGGGGGAAATTGGCTAAATTAAAGTTGAGGGGGGAAATTGACTAATTATGAGAGTTGAGGGGGGAAATTGGCCAAAATTAAAGTTGAGGGGGGAAATTGGCTAACGGTCACAAGTTAAGGGGGGAATTTGATGAATACCTCTAAAAAAAATTAGCATATGGGCACACACAAAGTGTGTGAGAATTTTTTTTATTTTGTTTTTGAAATAGAAGTAGAGAGGAAGAGAGTGATAGAGAATTTGAGAGTGGGAATTTTTTTTTTTAATTTTTTTTAATTAGAGATATGTTAGGATTACATGTAGGTGAGACTTTAAAAAAAAAACAAAATTTGGTTGTGTGAAATTACATTTATGCCTCATATTTCTTATTCATGTTCTGTTTTAATTAGAAGGTTAAACTGATAATTTTATAAAATTTTGGTTGATAATAAGTGTTTTATTAATTAATAAAAATTTTAATCGTTGAATTAAATGAATTAAGAAAGATTAAGGGATAAAAATTAATAAGAAAGCGGTAAAAAATGGTGCAAATTTTTTCCTATTCAAACCCCTAACTGCCGCACCCCATCTCTTCTTTCACACGTTCCATCTCTCTCGTTTCTCTCTTCCTCTTTAACCAAAAAAGCCCTTCGAATCCTCAACCTACGAGTCCATCCTTCTCTCTTCACTGAACCTGTGAAGCAGAAACGCAGGTTCCCTTCCATCCTCTTCTTCTTCTTCTTCTTCCTCCTCTGTCCTTCCAGTGAACCCAGTCCTCCTACTCTGGTTCTTCTTCTTCTTCTGCAGCTACTGTTTGAGGGGTTCGGTATCACCTGCTCGATTGAAAAAAGCAAGCACATTTTAGTTTTACTGCAACTTTTTATATTATTATCTTTCTTTTGTTAATATTTTGTAAAGCTACGATTTCCTAAACTACTTTAATTTACGACGGAGCTTGGTTTCCAAATAAATTTTAGTCGTGTGATAAAGGATTGCCCTTTTTATTGTAATGCTGAATTTTTTTATTAAATTTGTTTATACTTATGTATGCGAATTTACATAAAAACATTCAGGTTTAAGGATGTTGCCTGTTGATCCGACAAAGAAGCTGTCTTTTACTCGTTGCATTAGTGATGGAGATTTGGTCATTGTCTACGAGAAGTATGATACCATGAAAGCTGTCGAAGTGCGTGCCGGTTCTGTGCTCGGAAACCGGTTCGGCGTGTTTAAGCATTCAGACTGGATAGGGAAGCAGTTTGGTTCCAAGGTTTTCAGCAGCAAGGGAGGATTTGTTTACTTGTTAGCTCCGACTCCCGAGCTTTGGACTTTGGTTTTAAGCCACAGGACTCAGATTCTGTACATTGCAGACATTAGCTTTGTGATCATGTTCTTGGAATTGGTTCCGGGATGTTTGGTTCTCGAGTCGGGGACCGGGAGTGGATCTTTGACTACTTCGCTTGCAAGGGCTGTTGCTCCTAAAGGACATGTCTATACGTTTGATTTCCATGAACAACGCGCTGTCTCGGCTAGGTAAGAAATCGAAATCTCTGCTGTTTTTGTTGTTTTGTTATGGCTTTGGTGTAAATTGGTTTCTTTACTTACGGTCCGCCTTTCAGAAGATGTGAACTTTGAGTTCGATATATGAAATTATGAATTGTGAAATACGTTCATGATTACTTTTCGTCACAAAAACTTTGTTCGACTTAAACAGAAACTGAAGAAAATTAAGCGGTGTAATTTTCGCGTGCAGCCAGCGGTTTCTGTACTTACATGAAGCCATTTCTTGTGTTTCAAGTAGGCTACCGTTACTGAAAGGCTGACAAGATTTTTACTTTTATAGGGAGGATTTTGAGAAGACGGGATTAAGCAACTTGGTCAGTGTAGGAGTAAGAGATATTCAGGGCGAAGGATTTCCGGATGAGTTTTCTGGAATGGCAGATTCTGTCTTCCTGGACTTACCCCAACCTTGGCTGGCTATCCCTTCAGCTGCGAAAATGTTGAAACAAGATGGGGTACTATGCTCCTTCTCCCCGTGTATTGAACAGGTGCAACGAGCGTCAGAGACTATGAGATCAAGCCTTACGGGTAGGCTTTTTGATGCAGTTATCTCCTTTTGTGCTTTGTGATGTGTTGATTTTTGGACTTACTTTGCTTCTTTCAAGTGTTTTCTCTCTCAAATGTATTTCCCATGGTAAGATCTGTATCTTCTGCATGTGTATAGATATAAGGACGTTTGAGATACTCCTTCACACATATGAAGTTCGAGAATGGAAATTAGATGACTTCCAAGGCAACGAAGCTGGTTCTGTTGGATCTCATCCACGTAAAAGGCAACATCGATCAAATGAAGGAAGCAATGTGCAGGAAACTACAGGTTCTCCCACGGTCATGGCTAGGCCATGTCGCGACGCCAGAGGCCACACTGGCTATTTGACATTTGCAAGACTCAAATGCCTCTCGTAAAGTATGCAACTTTAATCTAGCTATAGACATAAAGCCTGATTCTTGAACGTGGTTAACTTCGCACGTTATGTAACGCGAATAGCCCAAATAGTTGGGACGAGGTTTCGTTTTTACTGGTTCTGTAATGTGAATTCTTGCAATGATTCAGAAAGTTAGCAATTTGAAAGAGAAAATGCATGTCCATTTTGTGTTTAGTCCCTTTCTCAACACCAATCATGAACCTTTCTAGACCAATTTCTTACGATTCAGTATCTTCGTCGTTATCAATCTTTTGAAAATTAGTGTTTGTAATTTTTGGGTGTTTCAGAAGGGAAAAAATATCAGCCTCAAAATTGAAGTGCTGGAGGTCACATGTTTGCCTTTGCTAATTTAGTACACAGGATTGCAATCCAATCATTCCACTGCTAGCTTCCAAAACCCCGAAAATGACTAATCCCACTCGTCAACCCTTCGGATTTCTGATGCTTGCAAGGATGTGTGGTCCACATTGGAAAGTTAGGGAGCCTTGCATGTGCTTATAAAGAGTTGAGCTACCCTCTCCGTTGTTAATTGGTCTTGGAGCGGAACCTAAACTGCAAAGTGAAAATTGTAAGGATCGCCATTTGTCCTTCAGTTTTGTAATCATGCAGAGACTTGAAAGCGTTAAACACCTGCTCCCAAATTCCAAACCTTCAGATCAAGATGCAGAGCACTGCGCTTGCTGTGTCTCCTTCCACCTCGTTTCTCAAACCTCCGTGTCGAAACTCTTTTCTTAATGCCTCTCAGCTTTCACCCTCAACGTCCTTCATACAAGTTGACAATCTGACTAAAGTTCAAAGGCTTTCATAGCAAACAGCTCTTTACACTTTTCTTATTCCAATGCTTCCTTCATTTTCTCGAATCGTAGATAGGATAATTTGAAGGTCAGGGCTGCTTCTGTGCCCGAGAGTGCTGATGAGGCCTCGAAACAGAGTGGGTTGGTTAAGACCTTGCAGCTTGGTTCAATGTTCGGAATTTGGTACCTTTTGAATATTTACTTCTACATCTACAGCAAACAGGTAGATTCTCTGTCTTCATTGTCTTTAACCATCTGTTCTCCCCACGTTTTTAATTGTCTTCTCCTGTTTTGAAATGCATGTTTTTGCTTCTTGTTTTCGTCTAAAAGAAGCTAGAATTTGAAGGCCAGAGCTTGTTCATAGATTCTGAAAGTATCCATTTCCAGCAACGGTCACCGTGTTTCAGTTTGGCTGAGGGACTGTGATGATTATCCTGATGTGGGCTCTTAACCTCTACCCCAGACCAAATCTCACTCGGTCACAGGTACCTACTTACTTATCCCATGTCGAACGGAGTAGAATACAACATATAATATGTAGTATCATTACTAATAGCACCGAGACCTTTTGTATAAACCCAAAATAGTAGGTGGTTAGATACAAGTTGGGATAGTACTAGTGTGATTAGTAGTATGCCATTTCTCCATCTCTTTGAAATCTTTCGACTTGGGTGGCAGCTTGCGGCAGTTCTACCTTTGGGTGTGGCACACAGTCGGAAACTTATTGACTAACATTAGCCTTGGGAAAGTTTCAGTTTCCTTCACTCACACAATCAAGGCCATGGAGCCCTTGTTCACAGTTGGATTCTCTGCTCTTTTGCTTGCTGAGGTAACAACTTTTCTTCTTCTTCTTTCTTCCTACTTGTGAATCAATCATTATGAAGGCGGTTGCCAACTTGCGGTATGATTGCTGGGTAATCTATGTCATTGTTGATGAAGCAATTTGGCTTTCAGCTTTCTGATCAGGCTGACTGCTGATTGCTGTCCACACAAAGGCCGAGTATTTGGGTGGTTTCTTCTCTTGTACCGATTGTAGGTGGAGTGGCATTGGCATCTTTCACCGAGGCCTCTTTTAAATGGTAAGACATCCGGGAACACAAATTTATGCACGAGTTGAATTCATGGGCAGGTTCTTGGATTATAGTCTGCTAAAAGGAACAAGTTCTAACAGGATCGGTTTAACTATTGTATGTTCTGCAACAGGATCGGTTTCGGTAGTGCAATGGCCTCTAATGTTACAAACCAATCACGTAATGTACTCAACAAGAAGTTCATGATTAAAAAAAGAGGTAAAACTAATTAACCTGCAGATGCAATTTCCTTATTTTCAGAATTTCTTCATGAGGCTTAACAATTTTGTTTTGTGATTAGGAATCTTTGGACAATATCAATCTCTTCTCAGTGATCACTATCATTTCCTTCATCCTGTTGGTTCCTTCGGCGATTCTATTGGAAGGCGTTAAATTTACTCCTTCTTACCTGCACTCTGCTGTGGATACTATTGCTAAGTGCTTCCCAAAAAAGCAGTTAGAAGTGCTTCCTCAAGTAGCTAGTTTTTCTGTACACATTGCTGTATAATTGATAATATTACATGTATACCAGGCAAACCAAGGATTGAATATCAAAGAGTTATGCGTAAGATCACTTCTGGCTGGCTTCTGCTTCCACACTTGACACCACAGTTTCCTACTCTCTCTAAATTAAACCGAAAATTGAAGTTACGTACTTCTTGCAGTAACAAATCTCAGTAGTTAATGTGTACAAACAGTTTTTGGCTTAGAAGTGATGAGTAATGGTTATAATTGCTTGGTTATTTTTGCAAATTTGCGTGGTTATGCAGGTCTCTTATATGATACTGCAGATGGTATCACCAGTGACTCACGCAGTCGGAAACTGTATGAAGCGTGTGGTGGTGATAGTCTCCTCAGTCATCTTCTTCCAAACCCCCGTCTCACTGATAAACGCACTCGGTAAGTTCCTTGTATATTTACATGTATGACACATTATTACATATGGCACAATTCTAGTGTTTAGGTTTCTTGTTTAACAATGACTGGGTTAAATTGCAGGGACAGCTTGTACTAGATCTCGCAGGAGTGTTCTTGTATTCAAGAGCCAAGAGACTCAAGCCAAAGCCCAATTAGTGATGCATGAATTGTAAATATATAAGGACAATGCTTGTGTCTCTACGGGATTTACTTGTTTCCCTACTTATGAAGTATAATTAACGAATATTTACCATCTGAACACCATAAACGGAACCATTCATTCTCTTTATAATTACCTAAAGATCATAGATGCAAAAATTATTCAATTTGAAGATCTTTTAGTCATTCATATGTATAGAAAAAATAGACGGTTCATCGTGAGAATGCTGCTAGCTACTATAACCTTATCTTTTTATTACTCCATTTGGCAATACGTAATTTGCTGTGTGGCCTCACATAGGTGCTACATCAACATACTAACAGATCTTTTAGGGGAGATAAATGGCAATGACCCATTGATGACTAAATTAGGAGATGAGGAACGAAATAATGAGTTTGAAACACAAAGAGCCAAACTGATGAGTTAACAAAAACATAAGTGACCATAAAAACCCTATATGAAAGCAAAAAAGAAAATCATCATCATTTGTAAAGATTAGTTCAATGTCACTTAGTACTACGGTCTAGTGGTATTCATTTTCACTTGTAAGTGAGAGGTCTTAAATTCAATTCTCGCTAAAGACAATGTTGAACCACATTATTATGGCAAGCCCATTGTAAAACTTAGCTCACTCCCCTACTCCCTTAGTATAAATACTATCGTTTGCTTAAAAAAAAAATAGTTCAATAATATATATACACACACATACATACATATTTGTGTGCTTGCGCCCATCATATTGTATGCAAAGATATATTTGTTACCTCCAAAACAATTTTTATTTTAGTATAGGAAACGTTGTTAACCAAATAAGCTATATAAGCACCTCAAGGTCTGTTGAGACTGCTTATCAAAATGCTGTATTTCTATTAATTATAATTTCAACTCACCTTAATGGATGCGCTTCTAGCACAAACGCAAAGAGTGCATAAATCTCTCCCATTTATTTTTTATCCTTTTACCAAAGTTTGCATAATTGGCTCTATCCACAATTAAAAAATAGAAGCGTTATACATAATGGTATCCACAATGGCTTAATTGCTCTATTAGCGACGCGGGTACGGCCAACATGGCATAAGCAAGATCTCAAGTGTTAACCTACACACTTTACTAACAATAGTGATGCCAATTTGGAACAAAGAGCTATCACAAATCTGCATCAATCTTAATCAATTTCCAATTATGCATATTGCTTACTTTCTAAGCACTTTATGTGGATTTCGAATTTCTAGCTAAATATAAAACCTCATATATATTATATATTGTCATCAAAGTACCATTGTTATATGGTGCAGTTAATTGTACTTGTGAGCACAATAATAACAGAATATCGATGACCATATCGACCACATTTTGATATTTATAACTTCACAATATAGACAATATCAACAATAACGACAACATATATAGATGACATATTACAAAACATCTCTATATAAATAAATAGATAGCAAATTTGGACAAACACATGCATAAACAAAACAAAACAAAACTAAAGTTGAAACAACATCAACACTGTGGTCCGATTAGAAACTATCCAAATGAAAATGCTAAAAGGAAATACAAGTCTGAACGCTTCTAAACATGAAACCCTGATGACGCACAAAAACAACAACAGAATGACAACATACGAAATAGCTAGGGGCAGGCTGCCGACAAAGCACTTCCTGCAGCTGCACGAAAGCTCACATATTTCTCTTGAAATGGAGCATCTCCATACTATCCAGCTCTTTCTTGAAATGGTCATCATGTCCCCGCATAAAGTTGTCTATCTCCAATGTAAAAAATGGTAGTTCATACTCCATGCTGCAGCTCGGATCCTTAACCCTAGAAGTGCTGCTGCTTGCCATTCTCTGCTGCAGGTACCCACCAAGTCCATAGCTTTCAAAAATATTGAACATGTTACTCTTGTCGAAATCAGAAAGAGTTGTAACACCATCAACCATGTGATTGTTCATGTTGGAGGCCTCACTGTCAAAAGGTTCTGGACGATAACCCGTGAGATCCCAATTCACGGAGTTGGTTGCGTCTGGGCTCTCGACAATGTTGTTCTGATTAATGTGCATCCCAGACTGATGATCCGGTGAGACCACAGACGACAGCACCGCTTTGTTCTCCATAGTTCCGGTAGAGTTGGCGGAAGCAGTACTAGGAGTACCAGTAGTAGTGCTACTGACCACGCTCCTGATGTAGTCCTGCAACATAGAGCTCTCATTGTAATTGTTATTGGAGGAGTCCTGCTTGTTGCTCTTCCTCTTTGAGTTTTGCTTCCTCTTTGTTGCGTTCCAGTGATTCTTGATGGTGTTTTCTGTTCTTCCAGGCAATATCTTTGCCATTTCTGCCCATCTGTTCCCCATTTTCTTGTGGGCTTCGATCAGTATCTTGTCCTCTTCCTCGCTCCACACTTCTTTCTGCAAGTTTCAACACAGATTTAATTACTTGCAGGAACGCACTATATATTTAACTATCTGAATATGTTAACCAAGCGGAGATGAACAGAGGCAGAGAATGAAGATCAGAGGAAGAAGATGAAGTGCAGAGAGAGAAATATATTCACGCACATATTTACGTATCTGAATACATATGCTTCTAAGATAATATATAAAAGTCAAAAGCTGATTGATCTGGTAAACAACAACTCGTTTAATTAAAACCAACGTTATGCACGAGCTAACTAGATTTGATCTGTAACTGTCAACTTTCTGTTAGCTTGTCCAAGTAGAAAACAATGCATGTAGTACGTACTACGCATATGCTAATGTATAGTCCTAGGGTTTTAACTAGGAAAACTCAAGATGCATGCATCGTCACCTTAGTTCAATAACATCAAATCAGAGAAGGAAAAAGGGCAATCCTACTTGATCCGATGCAATTATTTGTTACAAATCAAAATTAACTTAATAATTTTTTTTATCATGATAATAATTAACATTTTTATAATTATAGAAGGTACATTTATATATGTGAAAAAGCAAATTAAAAAATTTGAATTTCATCATAAATTGTTTTTCAGTGAAAAACTTCATTATAAATTATTCAATCAAAATTCACTACATATTTACAAAAGAGCAAGGATTGAAGAGTAATTTAGATAAATAATATACAATAATTCAAACTTATAATTAAAAAGTGAATCAATTTTATGTCTCGGAATGGGTTGGATTTTAGCCTAATTTTGGTCCATATCGAAGACCCCTATTTAGACTATATTTTGTAAACAACATCACGCAGTTATTGATGATTAACGTGCTTCTTTCTTATTGGTGAAACATCACATAGTTTATAAATATGATCTAAAAAATTCTCGACCTAATCATCAATAAACACGTATATAACTTACAAAATATGGTCTAAATAGATAGTCTCTCTACCGTTACCCATAATTTAATAATTCAAATTGAAATAAATTCGAATTCCGATATGTACGCATAAGCTAACCCTGGCATGGGTTGTTTTGGAAATTCATGACTTGTCATGGTTAATTATTACAATCTAATCCAAATTCTGCAATCCACCTTAACCGCTGGTTGAAACGCATGTTTCTGCGTTGTCAAGCAGACATTGACAAATACTGGACAATACAATGTCCATTACAACTTCACAAAACGTATAAATGGACAAATAAAGTAATTATATATTTTACGACAGACGTCAAAAAAATTAGAATTACAGTATTTTTTTAATAAAAATATAACCAAATATGTGCATATGCCATATATGTAGCCATTTATCTTTGTGTGTGTATACATTAATAAAATTATGAGTAATTGTATGTATTTGCATAAATCTTTTGTTTTTATTTAAAAGATAAATAAACTTTAGTGAATGAAGCTATATATATGCTTGTATGTAATTTATATGTTAATGAAGGTTGTGAAATAGTAAAGAATTAAGGGGAAAAAGGATGAAACCCTAATGTCAGGCCGCAGATGGTTGTGCCATCTTTCTCTACATTGCTTTCCCACTCTCCCCGTCAGCTGGTTAGCAATATGAGACCACTTCTTAATTCCAAACCTGCCAACCAATTGTACCAAGTGTCTGCAAAGAGAGATTTAACTGAGTTAATTACCAATTCTTACCGAACATCAAAAAACTAATTCGACTTCTTAAAAAAAAGATTTAAAATATCCTCCAAATTCAGAAAAATACATGAAGAAAATATAAATCAACACTGTGATTAACCAAATAATCGACTAAAATCAGGAAAACCAAATACCTGTCTTCCTCAGGACTCCATTGGCCTTTTATTATATCAGGTTTCTTGTGCAAGAGTTTGATGGCTCCTCCCTCGCACAACCTTTTGCTCTTCTTTTCATCAGCTGAGAGCCTTGGAATATCATCTGAAGGCAGACGCATCGCTGGAGCTGATGAGGACCCGAATTCACCATAAATTACCAATGGTGGGAGCTGCACACAGCTTTCTGACCCGATCTGCTGGTCATGAGGAATCTCTTGATGGTCGGGAGGATAACCCAAACAGCCTCTAACACCACCATGAAATCCATGCATCGCCACCAATTCGCTTTCGCCACAATCGGCTGTCACGAAATGATGGCGGTGATAATTTGGGGTATAAGGTGAAGGTTCAAAGGGGTTATTAAGGGTGTTGCATGTGGTTGAAATCTTGCTGAAGGGGTTGGATGAAGAACCGGCCTCAGTGGTTGTGAAATGATCAGTCTTTGGA
The DNA here is from genome assembly GCF_963583255.1 of Pyrus communis. Lineage (NCBI taxonomy): Eukaryota > Viridiplantae > Streptophyta > Magnoliopsida > Rosales > Rosaceae > Pyrus > Pyrus communis. The sequence continues at coordinate 25,270,469 of NC_084813.1, read as the reverse complement.
GTGAGATTGTACTCATGGGAATGAGAAACGCGATTAAACCCATGATTTATGGAATTGGGGTGATGAAACAAAGCCTTTGGAGAACTGGGTGGTGGAGGGGAGGATCTAGAGAGAGAATAAAGATTCCCATTGGTGGTAGTGGTTTTGATGGTGGTGGGAGGAGGGTTTTCTGGTTTCATCAATTTCAGAGGGTTTGAAGAACCATAGAGAAGGGTGGAAATCAAAGGAAAATTATCTAATTCTCTCAAGTTGGTTTCCAAGTACTCCATGCAAGCAGAGAGAGTCTCAGGGCTCTAGAGAGAGAAACAAAAGCTCAAGAAGGAAGGCTGGTTTAATGTGTGCTAGCTGATGTAAATTTCAATTGGATTCAATTGGCCTTTTATTATATCAGGTTTCTTGTGCAAGGCAAATGTGGACCCCACTGCCTATCTAGCGTTGCAAGGCCATATCTACCATCAAAGGGCTCATATTTCTTCCAGTCTGTGTCCATTGAACTTCCCTTGCCATGTTTTTTTTCCTTATTTTTTGAAACAAAAAATTGAAAAAATTTAAATAAAATAAAACATAGGGAAAAAATTATTAGGTTGTTATACTAGTCTTGTATTTTAGGGAAATTGTAAGACGGGTTATGACACATGGTGGACATGTATTGCCCATAGCTCTGTTTTATGACGTGACATATCATATATGAAAACAATGCGTTTCACGGTGTATTTATTTTTTTTGTAAGGCCACAACCGTCGATGGCAGATCCAACGATGAGTATCAACTAGAAATACACTCAGAATAACAACAAAAATCATAAAAGACATGTTTCTTTGCATTTTCTAACTAAGAAAAAACATATTTCCAACTCCCTTTAAATTCATTCTAGTTTAAAAACTACATTTTAATTACAAATAATATTAGGGAGATCAAAATTTTAAATTAAATTTTGTAAATCATACGACATAATTGTTGATAATTAAATTATTACTTAAATGTTGATTAACGTGTTTTTTTTTTTACTGCTAACACATCATATATTTGAAAATTTAATTTAAAATTTTGATCGACCTAGCATTACTCTTACCAAAAAGAGGCAATAGGAGCCTAGGAATTAGCTCCTCCTCTCAATTTCATAGAGGAAATTTAAAGCTACCAAAATAATTTCTTTAAAAATTAATTTTACTACCAAATGATTTTCTTTTCAGTCTTATCTTTTCTTTCCACCTCGTCTAGTTTTATCTAAATCACACTTGTTAATTGTAAATGCATATTTGGAAGGTGTTCAAACCAAATATATGGAAAATGTGAACCATTTGCTTTGGCATAATCTTAAATTTGGCTCAATATATTGACCATATATGCATTTTGCAAGGCTCAAGTACTTGAATCTCATAATACAAACATCCATATCCTAAACTTACCATTTAAAAATAATTAAAATGATTTTTTAATAATTTGACACATAAAATAATAAGACAAATAACTTATAGATAAGGATTTGGGCAATGAAGTAATTTTCAGCTGGTTTTGTAACAATATATTTGTAACTGAAGTTTTGAAAGTATCCTCCTAAATTGGTATCTAATTTATTGGATATATATTTAACTATTTTCATAATAATTAAGGTATTAACATAATTTTGCATTCGAATTTAAAATTTCTACAGTTACACAGCAATGGCCACATTGTTAAAAGCCATTACTCTCAAGCATAAAACTATTTGACTATTTTAGTTATTTAGTTTTTTGCTTAATTTATTTTCAACTTCCACTCCACACTTTATTGGAAGGAGAGGTTTTTTCAGTGTGCAAGGAATAGGCGCGGTGCAACAAGTGTAATAATATAATTAATTGGAAACTTGAAAAAAAAAAATTCCAACAAATTGTATTTTTAACACTTGATTTATTAGACTGTATTTCTAACACACCGAAAAAAAAAATTTCATTGACTAGGAGGAATAAATATGGGGAATTTTATTAGCTCTAAAAATAAGCGGTCTCGAATTGCACTTGTTATCATGAGGGCTGTGTTTTAGCAATAATTAGTTTTAGTTTTAATGTGATTTACTTTCAATAAAATGGCTTAATAAATAAATTTAAATTGTCAATTATATTAGCTTTATTTTTGGCTGTATTCGTCATGACAAACATGCACTAAATTCAGCACCTTTTGTCTCTTTATCCGCTGAAATAGAAAAAGCAATATTTTACAATCCACCTGAAATTTAACAAACATTTTAATTACGATTTGATTGGACTTGAAAATACTCTACTTTTGTAAGAAACGGGAAGCTAATATTTAAAAAGATAAAACGTGAACAAAATGTGAAATATAAGAACTCTGGTCGCACCATAAAGAGGGAAAAAAACTTGAATAAGGATGTCTGACTATGTTATTTGTAGGCATCTCTAACAAAAACAAAACTATGAGAGTCCTTATGTTTTTACTTCGCTCAATCCCACGCAAATTCGATCAGTATTCACTATTCAAACTTCACTAATGAAGCAACCCTACTAAAGTTTCTCACAAAGAGCCTGCTGCCCTCGTGTTTTACTTCACCCCACCCCATGCTAATCTCACCAGTATAAGGACTGCACTAGTCAAGCAATCCTATCGAAATTTCTCTCGTAGAAATTGTCACATCCCAACCCTCAGCTCCAACTATATTGTCCGCTTTGGCATTCCCTGCCCGAAGACAGAGCTACCGCACGGTTTTGTTTCTGTGGACCGGTACTCAGCCGTAGCCAGCGCCTGCCCTCCCCTCAGGGAGTCCACAAAAGGCCTAGTTGAAACTTAAGGTTGGCAATGGATATATAAGGCCCAAAGACCACGCCCTCACGGGCGATGTGGGATACTACAATCCACCCCCCTTAGGGAGTCCGACGTCCTCGTCGGCACACCACGACCGTGAGTCTGGCTCTGATACCAAATTGTCACATCCCAACCCTCAGCTCCAACTATATTGTCCGCTTTGGCATTCCCTGCCCGAAGACAGAGCTACCGCACGGTTTTGTTTCTGTGGACCGGTACTCAGCCGTAGCCAGCGCCTGCCCTCCCCTCAGGGAGTCCACAAAAGGCCTAGTTGAAACTTAAGGTTGGCAATGGATATATAAGGCCCAAAGACCACGCCCTCACGGGCGATGTGGGATACTACAAAAATGATAATTTTTTTCCCTAGTCAATCTCCCAACGACAATATGTGTTGGTTTATTTTCCCACATTACTGTATCTTTTTCTAAATTTCAATTGGATTCAAGATCCTCTCCGGATCATTGTGTCTAAACGGATCACTATGTTTAGAGCCTAAGACCATCTCCAATGGTGACCTAAAACCTAAAAATATTTAGCCCAGAAAATTTAGGTTTTAGCCTAAAACAGCTTTTCTGCTCCAACCCTTCTGGCCTAAAATTTTTGCCCGAGATTATCAAAGAATGAATTAAGGCTTTTTTTTTTAAATTAACTTTTAAAAAAAAATTATGTTGACTATCCTAAATTAATTATATGAACATTTTAACCTAAAAATATTTAAATTCCGATAAATTTTGAAAAATCACTAAATCAATACATGAAAATCATGATAAACCACATAAACTTAATAGAAACGACATTTAATAAACCACATAAACTTAATACAAATGACAATTAATAAACCGCATAAACTTAATAAAAAAAAAAAGAAAAAAAAAGACAATTAATAAACCACATAAACTTAATACAATCGAAAACTCATAAACTTAATAATGATATCCACCATCTTGACTTGGTGATGGACTTGGGTGATAGTCATGAGATGAATCGTCATCTTGAAATATACTCCTTGTGACATCCCTTCGTAAAATGTCCTTTTGCTTACCACGTACGTATTTCTTCCTCTCTGTAGTGTATTTGTCAAGGTCCTCCATCATCAAATTAATTTCGAACTTTTCTTGCTCCCTATCCCCTTGTTCCTTCATGGCCAAATGTATTTTGGCCGATTCTTCTTGCCGAGAGATATGGTTTTCATTCATTCTTACCATTTCGCTAGCAAATTGTGCACGTATTGGATCTTGGGACTTCCCTTTTCTCTTTGCTTCCTTTTGCTTATCTCTACCCGGGGGCCTTGCAAAAGAAGTTGGGGTAATTTGTTTGACACCTTCATTGACATCATTTGGGGGTGGGGCTTCACTATGAAAAAATCTTCTCCATTGTTGGTCCGCATCGGTTCCCCACCTCGGACAATCCTTGAGGATGTTCCAAGCATGATGCAACTTAAAAGCTTGATTTTTTGGTGTAGTTCTTGTCTTCTAAATTGACATTGCTTTGTCACCCTATGCAACAAATACATAAAAACAATTAGTTGCAAAATACTATTATATACATGACAAATAAAATATCAACAAAGAAACTCACAATTTCTGAGGCGCCCCTTCCACTAGGCATGTCAACCATGACTCTCTCCAAGCTTCCCTTCCACAAAGTGCACGTTTTACTGATAATCTTCCACCGATCATAAACACGCCAACTTCCCTTTGACCGGTGTTGGAGTTTTTATGGAACTTATCAATGATTTTACCCCACAAAACCTTTCTATTTTGATTCGTGCCGACCGCACCATCTTCGCTAATAGAAATCCATGCCAAACATAAAGCAATATCTTCGTCAAAGGTCCAATTACGACCTCTAACATTCTCTTTTGCCATCTTAAAAATTTTGGAAATGAGAAGAAATGGTAGAAAGAAAAATTGAAAGAATTGTACGAGAAAAATGAGTTTTGTGTGGATGTTTGAACAAATACATAGGTATTTATAGAGTTTTTGGTTGAATTTTGAGTTAAATATATTTTTTAAATTATTTTAGCAGTTGGATTTTAATTTGGACCGTTAGATATTTTTTTTACCGTTAGATTTGATTATATTCGATCTAAGCCGTTGGATTCAAAAAATATATAAATATAAATCTAAAAAAAAATATTTGAATGTGGACCATTGGATTAACCAATGGTCCAATTACCACCACCACCCGATGAAGAAAAGTAGCCGTTGGCTACAGACAAAACTTGACAAACAGGGGGACACGGGTCCACCTCAGTTGAATGCAGGTTGAAGGCCTTGCGTGCTGCGCGTGGAGCAAGTGACAAAGGGCAATTGGGTTTCACAGCCCAGGTTTCAGTCACAAAAGCTGGGGTCCACTCAAATTTGTGGCCTAAACTTGGGCTGGTATTGACCTCCATTTGGGTTTTAGGTTATTTTAGGTCATGAGTTGGAGTGAATTTTGTTGTTTTTTTTTTTTTGGGGTGGGGGGGGGGGGGGGGGGGGGGGGGGTTGGAAATTATAGGTTTTAATCCATTGTTGAAGTTGGTCTAAGGGCTCAGAGATCCAAGTCTTTAAAATAGAGAGAGAGAGAGATCTGGATCATTGATTTGTATGAGAAAGGGCAGTAAAATAAACTAATGAAGGCTACATTATTTAAAATGAATGATCCAAATATTCGAGGACATAGCTCCTAACATAGAAATCCAGAGAGAATCACAAATCTTTCTGTTGAAGGTGTCATTTACTCCCCTAAACTTGTAGGTCACCAAAAATTGAGAAAAACTACTAAAAAATTATAAATAGTGAGTTTTCCCTCACCATTTCGGTCCAAATTGCTCTCAAAAGAAGTCATTTGCCAATGTGTCAAAAAGAAAACACAACAATGGATTAGATCATTAGATGTAGATAATAATTCATCTGCATATTGTAGAAACTACAAATTGCTTACACTTTTAAATATTAACTAAAACCAGTACTTTCTACTGTACTACATATTTGTGCCCTTTTTCCTAACAAAAAGGGAAAGACCAAAAATGGTGACCAGGACAGTAAACAGAGAGAGAGAGAGAGAGAGATGAGGTTCAGCAAGGGGTAACATCAAAGCGTTTAGCCCGACCGACCACAAATTAGTCAAAACAGTTGCATCCTGGTTGTTCTCGTGAAGCTTGCCCTACGTCGGTTTACAACACTTAACACACCGGCGAAACATAAAAAACAAACCCACCGGCGAGACACAAAAAACAAACGACAGCACCACAGCAGATGCCACTAGATGTGTGAAATTACTCTGGATGTATCATTCCCTCCTCAGCTTCCTCAGCATTGCGTCTACGTGGAGGCGATGACCGCTCCCTTTCCATCATTGCTTTGTGGAAACTCCATCCACCTGCAGAGCCACCACCTGTTGGCAGAGCCTTGTCAAACCTCTCAGGACTACGGCTACGGGCTCTATATCCCGACGCCTTGACAGGGCTGGGACTGCGGCCTCTGTCATACCCATTGGATTGACCATACCTGTCACATACAAGAAAATGCATTTCCAACCATCACTTCTCACAATACTAACGTATGATGGCAATCACATTTGACATAACGAGCAAGCAGATGCAATTAAACAGCCTGAATTTAAATGAGAAAGAAGAAGCAAATTTACCTGCCAGAAGAGGGAGTAAATCCATATCCTCCTCCCCTTCCACCATCCCTTCCACCGTAACTTGAATCATTTTGCCCACGACCCCCATCACGACCACCACTGGGCCCAGAACCCCAACGTCTGAACCTGTTCATCCCACCACCACGGGAAGCCAGCTCACGAATTTCTGGGGGTACTCGCTGATTTGCACCTTCCAAAACTTTGATGAGATCTGATGCATACTTAGCATCCTGATCACCAAAAAATGTATAAGCCAGGCCAGTGGCGCCCGCTCTTCCAGTTCTCCCAATCCTGTGAACATAATCCTCTACTCCAGTAGGGAAGTCGTAGTTGATAACCACCCTGTTAACAAAAATTACCATTATAATTTTGGCCAATAATTTCTTACAAATAAGAAAGATAATGCAACAGGTACTGTTCAAGTAATAAACCAGTTACACACACCCTCAAAGAAAAATCTTAAATAGACAGCCAAACAAAATTTAACTACTCGTGGTTTATCTTAAAATGACCCCGACAAATACAATCCTCCTATCAGAAAGGAACACCACAAAATAATAACCTCATATTGAAAGAATGAAAACCACAGAACCAAAATATAATTCAATTCTAACAGAAATAAATATGTAACAAGAAGCTGGGAAGTACAAAACCTTATGTCCTTGATGTCCAATCCTCGAGCTGCAACGTCAGTTGCTACAAGAATTGGAGTCCTCCCAGAACGAAATTGATTCAACACATAATCCCTCTCACTCTGAGATTTGTCGCCATGAATTGCAGCAGCTCCAAACTGGCGGGTTAGATTGCGAGAAAGTTGATCACACATCTTCTTGGTCGAACAAAAGATAATTATCTTAGACCCTGGCTCTTGAGACCGCAATATCTGCTCCAGTCGTCTGTGCTTCTCCATTGAGGTCAGTACTTCAACGTACTGTAAGACAGGATATGTTTTTTAGTTAATCTGTATGACAATTTATATACTACATAAAACATAAACAATATAAAAGCTGATAGTTAAGTCCTCCACACCGGCTAAAGGGAACAAATATGTAAATGCTTTTTATCTTTTAAATTAAAACTCTTAATTGATCACCCCTGATCACCCAGAGTGATATCCTAACATCTAAGGAAACACACACAAGATAAGCCAACATACTATGGACTTTACTATGGCCAGCATTACTTGAGTTAACATACCTGTGTGATAGACTTATTCGCAACCAGTTCATCAACATTGCCAATGTTAACCTGAACAGGTTTGACCAGTAGATCCGCTGCAATCTTCCGAACCTCCTTCGGCCAAGTTGCGGTATACATTAGGGTCTGGCGACGAGCAGGTATCTCCTTCACAATCTTCCTTATTTGTGGTTCAAAACCCATGTCCAGCATCCGGTCAGCCTCATCCAGCACTAAATAAGAAACTTGATGGAGACTGATTCTCTTCATTTCAAGAATATCATTCAAGCGGCCAGGAGTGGCAACCACAACATCTGCTCCTCGGTCAATATCTCTCAACTGTGGTCCCTTTGGAGCTCCTCCATACAAACACTGAACAAAAATAAATAATTAAAATCATTTAATCAGAGAATACAATATAAAATGGAGCTGAAAAACATTTCAGAGGACATTGAAGTATAATCTACTTTAAGAAAACTTCTCAAAGTTCAATATATTAGTGGAATAACATGCCTTGATGGGATTCTAAAATTAAAGAGGGGTACCAGCCGAAGCCTTGGAAGGGCATCACTTAATACAGACAGAAACATGGCCAATTTAATCCATAATATTATTTTCCCCAAGGAAAAGACCTAAAGCAAAGAAAACAGAATGAACCCCTAATATAATCTGTCAAGTCAAGTTAGTTTCAGTGGCCAGGTTCAAGAGTAAGGGGTCAGTTTTAGAACCAACGCAGTTGAAAGACTAGGTACTTAGTTAAAGGTTCAATAAGTCGAGTCAGGCAGCACTGGAATTTGATAACCATAATTGCAACTGTCTGAATGCACAAGCAGGAAAAGATTTAACTATATAATGTATGCACACAAACAAATATGCAGCATCAAACAATACCATCCTTGAAGACATTTTTATTGATTAACCTGAAAAACATAAAAAGGACAAGAAGTTACATACCACACAAGATATCCTTGATGACTTCCCAAACTTCACTGCCTCATCTTGAATCTGTGTTGCCAGCTCCCTAGTTGGTGATAAAACCAATACAGTTGGACCCATCTGAGGGTTATTACGGGTGCGCTTGAGATGGATAAATCCTGGAAGCAAATACCCCAAGGTCTTCCCCGAACCAGTTTTAGCAATGGCTACTATATCTCTACTTTGAAGAGCAACCGGCCAAGATTGTGCTTGAATTGGAGTTGGGGCAGAGAAACCAGCACTTTGTACCTGGAAAAAGAAAAAATTCCAGGAACCCCCATAAGCAGATGTAATGACTTAAAGATTTGGATTTGTTTTCTTTTTGGCCTTATAGAACAGTGGAATGGCAGAAGAAGCAACACCCCCATTGCTGGTGACCAAAGCTTGCAACAGCAAGCTGGAGCAGGAGGAGGCCTCTTCTTTCATTCGGGCCAAGTGGCAGACTGAATCACCAACAGCAGGCCCAGCCACAAACTTGGGTGATTTGGAAAGCCCTTCCCAAAAAATTGGTCCACGCAAAAGGGCGCTCCAAATTAAATGCAAGCCCCCACAAAGAGGGCAGCACAGTGTACGACATTAGCTCCGCCCAGGAGCAAATATCGCACCTGCGACAAAAAGTACAGACGGCAAAAGAATTAACATGAGTCTGAAACTCAACATTGGACCTCTAGCAATCACGTAACTTTGCACACAACACTCAGGTTACTTACACTTAATGGCCACCAGTATTATTCAAATTAAACACAAAAGCAGAAGCATAATTCAATACCTCTCTAAGAATTTCAGATGGGAAGCCAGTAGATTCAAATGAAGTGAATGGTGGAGGCACATTATCACCCTAGCAAAAGAGGTAAATCAATTGACTCTGTGAGCAGACCAAAAGTTGATATCAGGCAGCCACAGAACAGATCATTTTCAGGACAATCATAAGAAACATTTAAAAAATCATAACAGCTACTAGATAACAAAATCACGAATTCACCTTAATAGCTAACTAGCTACACAATTTAATAATAACAGTAATAATAATCCTGCTTAATGATAACAATGATAAGACGAGAGAGAGAGAGAGAGAGAGAGAGAGAGAGAGAGAGAGAGAGGGGTGATGACGTGACTCCATCGAATACTCCTAATACAATCAGCTGATCACATATGAGAAACATCTCTCACAGTGCAAGACCAAAACATTTTGCACCATACAACAATACACACATACATATTATGCACAAGCCCCAAGAGACATTCTTAAAGCTACAAAATGATCAGGCTAACCCAACCAATCCCAATGCAAATGCATGCAGGCAGAAAATATAGAGATTTAAAACCACAGATCCTATGGAGAAAAGATAGATGGTAAAAGTACAAAACAGAATGACTAAGTACCACATACAAACAAGAAAGAAAAACCAATATAAACACTATGATATAACGTCTGTATAAGAAATTTCTTAATACTCACAACAACTGATATTTCATGGCGGAGACTATAAGCCTCAGCAGACAAACCACTTCCAGTGTCTGATCCATTTCCTTTCACAGAAGATCCTCCATGTGAACTTAGTGTCCCACTTGGGGTATTATGAGAAACTGTTGCACTTCTTGCAGTCTAATTCACAAACAACACCACCATATCAGTTCCCATACGAAAACGTTTACCAATCAGGTTGCAGGGAGCTGCAACTGTATAAGAAGTCGCCCAAGTGGCAAGCTTACCTGCTGAGTTCTTGATCCTGTGTCAAATTTCGAGCCACCATTGCTGCCTCTGCTATACCTATCATCTCCCTCATCAGGACGACGTTGCCCTTGTGAAGATTGTTGAACATGAACCGAGGAACTTATAGACTGTGCAGAAGAGGGCTTTGATGGAGGTGCTGAGCTTGTTGGCCTATCATATTGGGTAACGTTGGTCTCCGGGTTCCAGAAGTAAAGATACCCCGTTTTACCATCAACCAGACCTCTCCATGGTTTGGGGAGAGTTGGGTCCTCCGGAGCATATCGAGGACCAGCAGCAGTTGCAGTGGCAGCCATGGGAAGAGAGCACTACACTATAACATTAAAAAAACAAAAAACAAAGGAGAAAATGCACATATAAGTAACAAATTGAGATAAATATACACCAATCGATGAATATGTCAAAGCAAATCACATGCATTGCGCCGAACGTATATCAAAAAACATGCAAAAAAACGCTAGAGGATATAAAATTAAAGCCCAAATTTTGAACAAAAAAATAAAATACCAATCCCAAATTTATGAAAATTTCATAGTTACACGAAGCAGAAAATCTGCACCAAATGTAAAAGTGAGAAGAGATTACATTATGGATTTTCCACCGACCAAGTGTCAAATAAGCTTATCTCTGTTTGGTTCCCGAGAAAATTACAAAAACGAACGAAAACAAAGTCAAGCAACTATTATTCTAAAAAATAAAGCAAAGCATGCAATAAAGTCTCAGCTTTCTCTCCCTATCATTTTCTCGAGAATCGACGAGAAAATCGGACATGCAAAAACCCTAGAACCAACTCAATCGAATCGTGCATTTGATTTGACCTAACGGAAAAATGCAAACGTACGGCTCTGAGAGATCTAAGAGACGGGGAGAAATAGGGTTAGGGTCGGAGAGAATCGGACCTGACGGCGTTGTTTGGGAGAGCGGATGGAACGAGAAAAGCTCCGACGAGATCTAATGGAGAAACCCCCTTTGGATGTGCGAGAGTGAAAAACCTACGCTTCCGAAGGGTGAGAAGCGTAGAGAGAGAGGAAAGAGTCAAGGGGATTACCCAACATATATAAAGGTAGAGGGAGGGGGAAAGAAGTTTAATTGGGTTGTAAATGCTACTTTTAAAATGACTGAATAATTTTAATAAAAACACAATTTAATTTGGAAAAGTTAGAAAGCACTTCAATTGTTGTTAAAATTTAAAATTAAAAAGCATTTTCAGTTATTTTAAATACTTCTAAACAAGTCTGAATATACTTGGGTTTTGGTGCATTTGTTTTTTACTGTTGTTTTAATTTTGCTTTTGGCGGAATTGAGTGGGTTATTATTTTTATGCGAACCCTTGTTTTTTTAATTTATGTCCCCCTCAACAAAATATCAGGTTGAGGCAACTCGGATGGTTTGGAAGTTCAACCCGACTCTAATTCAACTTTCTCTATTCGGACTATAGTTGGTTCGAATTCATTTGATTTCGGGTTCATTCGGGTTAGGTCGGTTCAAGTTAAAAGATCAACCCACGAGTTAAATCTACACTAAATTGTGAATTTATCACACAAATGAAACAAGTACAAACTCAAATTGAACTGCCAGAGTATTTATAATCAACTGAAGAAATGAATTAAGGACATTAGATAATTTGCTGGATAAAAAACGAGTTACATTTGCTAGAATTCACCGTACAGATAAATGAAACCGGCTAGGTCATGATGGGCTCCGGCCATCCACCTAATGGTTCGGGCCAGGCCGTTCCGGGCCCAACTTTAAACTTCTGTCGGACTTGTACCAGTCTAGCCCATTAAAATAGAATGAGGTGAATGAACCCTAACTGAAACCTCACCTATTTTTATTTTCTTCGTAAAGAGGACCAACTGGTGACTTTGCCACGACAGTTCATTTTTTCGGAGACCGACACTCATAGAGGCATTTCGGCCTCTCCCTGACCACCATCATGTGATTCATCAGTGCAAGGAAACGAACCCAAAACGTGCCGTGTGAAATACAAGCCTAGAATTCGTCCCCAACCACTGAGTCACATTGTGGTGGTTACTAAAACCTCTTTTATACACAAATTCGAAACTCCAATTACAAGTGTTTGTTCCCCATGAAAAAGGTCAAAACTTTTACACAGGGCTAAACATGAAATCAAGTAGCTTTACAGAGAATTGAATCAATTGTTTCTTCCTCCCATCATGTTCTTCACCAAGTCCAATATTCGGAAAAAGTCGTAAAAAAGGGCCGAATCCTTACCCTCCAGTCCATCACGATGATGTCGATTGCTGCCTGCTAGATTGTTGCACGGGCTCCCACCAATCACCAGATCAAATCCGCCAAACTCGCTCATGTACTGCTCAAGGTGATCGCCATTCAGTTGCTGCACGTCATCAACGTGCTGCAACCTCCCTCTCTGGTTGGTTTGCTCCCACCAACTGCTCACAACGTTTCTGTTCACTTCTGAGATCTCTACAGATATAACATTCTTCAGAGGGACACCAAGCCGGTGAAGGGCTACTTCTGCCCCTCCAATGCCAGTAAAGAGGGAGAGGACGTTGATGCCATTGGGATACATATCCTTGAGCACAGACAGATGATATGCCACAGTGTCAACCTGCAACAAGTTCAAATTATTAAGTAAAATGCTAACGAACCTTATGAAGCTTCGAGAGAGATGAAAATGGTAATGAAATGTAGACAGAATTCATTACCTGGAAGGAATTCCCAAGTGACTTGTACCTGTCAGTCCGGCTTATTCCCCTTGTGTGGTTTTTTGGGAACCCCAAAAGCATCTCCACTTCATCAGGCTCAAGTGGGGCGACCTTATTTCTCCCTACCCACACCAGATTCCACTTGCGGCATTCGTCAAGGACATATTTCTGGACTCTCTCTGGTGGTTCCCCATCAAATTGCTCAATAGCCTTCCTGATCCTCTCAGTCAACTTAGCACTCGCAATACATGTTTGCAAGCAGTTTAGCTTTTCCCGATTGTCCCAAGAAGGCCACCATTTCCTTGTCAAGGGAAATGCCTTGGCTATGGTGTCTGGGGGCTGTGGCATGAGAGGAAACCTATTCTGGATGGGGAGGTTGTGGACATAACCTCTCTTCCTTGCAGCAGCAGAAAAGTACTTTGAGTCCACAAACTCCGGCTGCACATCATACAGGAAGCGGGAGATGGTGGTCCAAACCCCTTTAGGAGCTAGTGCAACATTCTCATAGTAGAAGTATGGAGGCCCTACAGCTGCCTCTGGGAGAGTCCTATGTGTCAGCACATATGGATCAGTTGGGGTGCCAAACCCAACCATTGGATTTGGGAGATGAACCGTCTCATCATCATCCCCTTGGTTTCCACAAAGCCGCATCTGCCTCTTCTTCTTCTTTAGGATCTCATACTCGAGAAGTTTCCTCTTCTTGTATGAATGTGATCCAGGCTGTAAAAGTAAAACAACAATCACAACCTATAAAACTGATTTTGTTAAAAAACCACAAAAGGTTATCATATTATACATCAGCAAATACCTTCTCTTCAATCGGAAGAAGGGCATCTTCCGCCCGTGCCATTTGAGCAGCACATATAAAATCAGTCAACTCAGCAACAGTGGAGTCTGTACCTGAAATGTTTGAAGGGAGAAATAGGGCTAAGGAAGGAGAAACAGGCAATCAAAACACCAGAACTGAAAAGGAGACTTCAGAAAGGATGGCATAACAAATTGGCTTAACTAGCAGAAAGTGGTTTACTGTCCAGAATCCCAACAGGGCATACAGCTATGAAGGATGTTTCTTTGGCCCCCAAATCATATATGAAACATATTCTAGTCAACATTATCCAAGAAATTCTCCTGACTATGCATTTGGTTCGGCGCTGAAATTATGTAAAATAAATAAACAGCATTTTACAGGATATCAACTTAATCATCCAAATCAAAGCAAAAGCAACTAAACGGGTTGACATGCATTTGTGGGCACATGACTGTGATCCCGGCTACCCACAAGGGAAGCAAAAAAATTTCCAACATGAAGGTGAGATGTTAGACACTAAATCAATGCACTTTTATTTATTTTTCTGGAGTCTAAAATTATACCAAAAGTAGCATTTTCCAGGATTTCAACATAATCATCCAAAAAGAACCAAAGCATAAGTAACTAACTGGAGATGTGGACAAGAAAATGCTAAAAGCAACATAAAATCAACATTATGCATATGGATAAAACTAAACTTATACCACATCTTTCGATTGCTATTGAGGCCTCCTCCATTGTGTACCCCATATTGACCAAGGCCCTTATCTTCCCTTTCTCCGATGTAGGATTTATGATATCCTGCACAATAGGTAAATTAAATTTCTATGAGATACACACATGTGCGAAATGTGTTTGACTCTTTGTCATGAACTCACTATCCTGTGTACATTGGCATGTTAGCACACAAAATAGTGCGACACACGTTTTTAAGAATGTTGGAAAACGATGTAATATTTTGTCGTTTGACGGATTGGGGAAACACAGAAAATACAAAAGCTTGGCAAAAAGGGAAAACCCAATATAACATACAACTTATTAGCAAGGCCAATGAACTACCTCGGTATCAGAACAGCTATCCAAGTCTGAAAAATCATCCAGAAAGCTCTCATCGTAATCATCAAGAGAGAAGTCATCAGAATCAGCTTCCTGCGGTTCTACTTCCTGTGGTTCTACTTCCTGGAGCGTTTCTACTTCCTGCTTTTCTTCAGGAGAACTCTCAAGAGCCTGCAAAAAATATTATCAAGAAAACTCTCAGGCAGGAAGAACTTATGTTCTTAAGATATGTAACCCCTTCATCTTGATAATTTCTTATAGGACCATATTTGATTTTGATTTAACAGAACTCTCTTACTACTAGTCAAGATAATACAATAAATAAGGAATCTAGTCTTATAGCCATATTCGGCAAACAATAATGTAAATCCTTTTTTGCATGGGCTAGTATTAAGCGAGTTCTGTTATACCAAACTCGCAAACCCAAATTATCCATATCGCAAAAAATAAGTATCCAAAGCAGAAATCTTGACTCACCGAATATGTGAGGAGGGTTTCCAGAATTGAATCTGTATTTTCTTCTCCTGGATATTCCATCAGAGCAGTGTTATATAAGGTTATAATTGAAGCATTTGTATGAAAACTTTTGCTGAAATGAAATGATACAATGCTCTTACCATGTTCCTGAATTGCTTTGACAACCATCTTTTCAGAAAATCCCATTGCCACAAAGTGATCAAGAACTTTGGTATTGGAGGGACCGGCCGATGAGCTCGACTTCAAGAAGATTTAAGTAACATATGTTACATATCCCATTTAAAAAATCGTCAGTTATCCATAAATGTTTGCAAACTCATCGAAAGTGATAAAAGTATGAAGAAGTAGATTCAGAAATTTTCAATGGAGAAATGCCTAAATACCACTAAGAGACATTAGGTGCAGTTAATTTCATAAACAACAGGGAAGTATTTCGTCTATGCCCCAGATGACATTAAGAGTGTATAGATTGTTTTAACCATCTCCAAAAACATCTTGAAATCAAAAAATCATTTCAGAACTAATGCAAAAATGTTTACCTCCCCAGATCTCACAATAGCTTCTCCACCAACTGTCAAACTTGAAGAAGTAGACAACGTAAAGTTCTCAATTTCCAGCTCATCATCAGTATTCCAGTCAAAATCATTACTGTCTTCACCATCCTGCACAAGTTTATATCATACACGTAAACAATTAAAAGAAGTAAAAGGGACTCTTTTTACATGAAGAAAGGACAACTTTAGTCAACTAAGGGCCACTCAAACACTACAAACATAGTTCACCAACAATAAAACTCTAAACCAGCTAAGTCCAGGGCATAACAACTAAAACAAAAAACCAAAAACTCATCTGCCTAATTTCCACATTTAGCAATAAGGATAATCTTTAGATCCAAAAGAAATGAATGACTATATGAATGAATGAATAAAAAACTTAGTAAAAAAACAAATACCATTTCACCGTAAGCTGTGTTTGGCCCACGCAGCGGTTTCCAAGCTGTCCAAGTAATACACAGAAAGAATAAGTGCAAAAACAACTGCAAATTTTGATTATAAAGGTCAAAAAATATATTAATTACCCAACTTCTATAAGAGGCTTTATAGTAGACAACTGAGATTGCATATTCATGACTATTATTTAGCGTGTCGAGCTAGAATTGCAGTCGACTAGTATTTGACACCATAAAGCAAGAACACGACATAACTCGACTAACATCATACTATGAACACTGCCCTTTTCAAAATAAATTCAAGAATCCCAAACGGCGCAGCATAAATTTCCAAGCGTACAGCATCCGTTACGCTACAACTTAAAAATATCCCTCTGCATGCTAAACACATTCAGATTTTGCTTGCATTCTTTACGCAATCAACGGCCAAACCTGTTGGATTTCAAGTGGACCAACCTCATCTGCCTCCCCAACCCCCCAATACTTCCTAATTCCAGTATTTGAAAGGCAACATAACATCCACAAAACTACAAAGCATCCATCTTTCTACAATACCAAACACAACATAAAACCCCAACTGTTTCCTGAGAATTGAGGCAAAATGCAGAAGGAAATCGTAACACTTTTTCTTGCCCTCAAATAATTGAAAGAAAAGAAAATCAAAAACCACTGTTCAATATCCCTTCATGTCCTACTTTTTTCGGCAACCAAACAGTGGATTTCATCAGTGGCATAAAGAAAATTCCCAGTCTTCCACATAAACACAAAATAAAAACCCTAATCAACGATAAAAACAACAATACCAGTAACTAATTACCCACAATTCAAAATTGCGATTAAAAACAAAACAGAAGCAGCCTCGATCAAAGAAAAATCACCTCCGCAGAAGGGGCCTCACTGATCCCGAAGCTCCCCTCGTTAACACCGGCAATGCGCTTCGCCTCCGTCAAAACCCCCCCTTGCGGCCTTGTACGGCGCATGCGAAGGGAGCTCCGCCGCTGAAAAAAAGACCCGGCCGGCAGAATTTCGCAGGGAAACGAGAAGAGCTCGGTGGAGAGAAATCTAGAGAGAGAAAGCCTCTGAATCTAGAGAGAGAGAGAGAGAGAACTGTTGCCGGTCAAGTCAAAGAATTGCGTAGACAGTCTCTGGACATATTCGCAACGCGAACCAGAGCGCTGAGGAAGGAAGACGGTCCTCCTGCTCCCGGTGCGCGCTTGGAATCACGCACAACGACACGCCGTTGTGTGAAATTCTTTCAAATACTCGCTCGCTTAATACAATTAATTTTTAATTTATTTATTTTTAATGAAATTTCTAAATTAATCCATAAATCCTCTCACAAAAGTGGTTTTTGAAACTTCTGACGTTATCATTTAGAGTGTGGATAGCGTTTCTCTTTTATTTAATTAAATGTTATTTGTTAAATTGAAAGCAGCAAAAGTGGGGTCCATTTCTTGGAATCCTGCTTTTGCTTTTGGTTGGGTGGGGGAATAAGTGTGGTGGGACAAGCAAGTATGTTAATTTCATACTCTCGAGAGTATGAAATTAAAGATTCTTGTTGCTCCCTAGTGAAAAGTGACATAAGCTAAAGCTGAGAGAAATAAATAAGTTATGTCGTGACAATTCTTATCTGAATGATTATTTCAATCACTTTTTATCTTTTTACTTGTAACTCACATAATCACGTGACGAGAGAAACAAACACATTAATTTTTTCAACACATGGGACCTAATCTTTCTGCGTCAAGAGATTTAACATTTCACTTCTTACTTTTTACAGCTTTTTACACATGACACCTAATAAATTTCACTTAACATGTAATTTATCAAGAAATTACAAGAATCGCTACAGGATGACCCATGGTTAGAGATGAATTCTAAGTCTGTATTCTACACATCACTTTTTGAATTCGATTCATAACGCTCATGAATCACACGATCATGGGAGAGAAAATGTCTTTGTAGGTCATATAGCTTAACAACAAATATAGTATATTCGTGGTGTAACATTCACAAGTACAAATAATTGTTCCTAAATTCATATAGAAAGAACTTTGCAATTTCTTTTTCTTTTATACAAGGATATATTTTAATATTTGTATTAGTTGGATTTTAAAATTGCTCACCTAATTATTTATTTTCCTCTCAGACATGTTGTCGTAGGTGTTTTTGTGGATTTTTATTCCAAACGTCAGAAGTCAATAAAACCAGCATCATGGCCAGCAATGGTCATGGCGCCCGTGGGTGGACGGCATCTTAGCGAACCATATTGGCCGATGGTGGTGCCGACGTAGGCTTTAGCCACGATCAAATCACTCAGCTGCCATAGGTGATCCAATCACTCATCAGAGTCTTAGTAGTGTAACGTGCCGGATCAGCCAGAAGTACAGTGTTTTTCACTAATACGAAGGAGCAAATTACACTAATGGTACAGTTGCTACACAGAGATTTGTCTCGGCGAGGCTTATCTAGATACCTAGAAAGGCACATTGCTTTCGGGCATGCTCCGGCACCAGTCTGGAGTCTGGACAGAAGCTCAAGAGTTGCTCCTTTCAGCCCTACATAAGCAATCATCATTCAAATAACGTTATAGCGATCAGCACCACATATATACATGGATACGTACGCAATCACAGAAATGAATAACGTTGAGGCTTGAAGTTGAAGAAAGGAGGCAAAGGGATCAAGCTGCCAAAATAAACAATTAAGTTGCTGATTTGATAGAATAAGAAGTTGAACACTCAGTATCGCTTAGTTAAGAGAGCGAGAGAGATGTGAATAAATCCCCATTCCTTTGCAGTTTGCACATAAATACTTTGAAGGAAAATGGCACTACTTACAGCAGTGAATCTTAGGCTCGGAGAATACTGAAGCAATCTTGACACAAGATCTACTGCTTCAGGAGGCATGCGCTTGTGGAATATATATCTGCATGCAAGGAAGATAATAAGAAGGAAAATAACACGCAAAATCATCGCAGAAGAACAATTCTCAGCAAGGAAGCTAGAAACTCACTTTGTGCCAAGGGTGAGCCTTGATTTGTGGGAATTTGAATTCTGTATATAATTCGGGTTCATCGTTTGATTTCCTCACGATTTGGTGTACCGAGTACCTAATTCCAGAGACAAATGTCAATCCAGTTCAGGTTGCATAAGCCGACTGATCAAGATTTTGAGTTGATCACATGATGGATACGTACTTTCCACCGTGCAGAAGTCACAATCTCAACAAGTTGATCAACGCCACTTTCACCTGGGAAGAGAGGCTACAGCGCCGGGGATCACCTAAAACAAAGAGGAACAAAACAACCAAATGCGAATTCATCTTCTGCTGAAAACGAAAAAATTGGCAGAACTTTTTATACCTGTCCAAGAAGCAGTTGAGCTAGAACACAACCCACAGACTATATGTCCATAGCAGTAGTATATTCTTACTGGAAATACAATTAAGCATAAAAGAGGTAAGAAAAAAAAAATGGTATCAAAGAATAGATATTCAAGTACAAATTAACTAAGAGATTCCTCAGCTTAATGTCTCTGTGATATACTTCAATCATCAATAACCATGTCATATGGTATACAAAAGTTGCCCTAAAAAGGTTAATTTCCGTAGCATTACCCTAAATTGAAAGGACCATAAATGTATATTGTATATGTACACATATACACGTATGGAGTATGGTTTGATTGCGGACATCCAATGAGTATTGGAAAACTAAGCATTAGGTGTCCGGAGACTTGTCTTCCGTCATCACAAAAGGTTCCATACAAAATTTATTTTACTGAAAATATGACTTTAGCCCTTGAAACTCAAGTTTCTTTACATAAAACCCGACATAGTCTTTTTATCTGAATAAAACCCAATGACTAGGCTCCACATAAGTAAATTCATTAATTTTGTTTGCCTTTACACATTTTTCATTTTTTAGATGCCTAAAATACCCCTAATTACCGTTTTGATGTAGACATTTAATTCTATGCAGATTTGAAGGGAGAAATTAATAAAAAGAAATGTATTAATGTTTAAAATCATTGCATTAATATATCAAAACAAATTGTATGTTAAGGCAAAAAAGAACTAATAATGTTATACTTTCCTTAAGAGTTTGTAATTGTTTTTTAAATTTGCATAAATTTAGACAATTTTAATTTAATCTTTTCATTTTCTTACCAAATGAAAATTTGGAAGAGCACTATAAAATAATTTACCTATATTTAAAAAATATAAGTAAATTATTTGGACATGTGCATTAGTAATAAATTTGCCCTATATATATAATGATACATGCAAATTTACTCCAGGGTTCCCTCTTGCATTATTGTATGTCGTCTTCTTGACATTAATAAAGTCGCTATCATTTCAACTCAAAAAAAAAAAATTAAATTAATTATAGAATAAAAAATGTTATTTGATTCAAAATAAATTTATCTATATTTTATATGATAATATAGGTAAATTTTTCCACACATATATATTAGTAGTAAAATATGCCCAATATATATAATAATGCATGAAAATAATTCACCAACAAATAAAGGAAATTTGATTAAAAATTAATATATCTACTACTTTTTGTTTATGAATTTCAATTCTTTTTTTATATTACAAACATAATGTACCTACAATATAATTTACCTATTGTTTAATCTTATAAGAAAATAATGTATCTACTATTTTATTTTATTTATTTATTTATTTTTGTTTTTGTCGAATATGTACTGTTTTATTTTAATGGAGATAATTTGTCTTGGTTTAATTTTTACGAAATTATTTATGCACTGTTTAACTTTCCCAAAATAATGGAACTACTATTTTAATTTACCTACAAAATAAATACTATTTGATTCAAAATTAATTTACTTATATTTTAAATATAAATATAGATAAATTATTTTTAACAAGCATATATGATAACAAACAAAAAATGCCTAATGTATGTAATAATCTAGGTAAAATAATTTACCTACAACATAAAATAATATTAATTGGTTTTTTGTTGTTTTATAAAACAATATTATTATTTGATGCAAAATAACTGATTGTACAAAGGATTTTTCTTTCCAAACGAAAAATGTGCCCATAAATTGTTTATGAACATAGCTAGCTAAATTTATATATATATATATATATATATATATATATATATATATATATATATATTCCTAATATTTATCATACAAGAAAGGTAAAATTTTCATATGGGGTTAATTTCTAATCATAATTAGGGTGGGTAATAATATTTATTGACATAACTAGAGTTTTGTGGCATAAGTTGTAAATATGTGATGATAATTGGTTACATATTTGTCTACATGGCACTCTATTTGAAATTTGAGTTTTATTTGGAAGTTTAATATTATGTGGGTTTTTGTTTGGAAAATAAGAGTTTCAAAGGTCTTTTTCTAAAGAACCCTTTATTTTATTACAATAGGTTCCATAAGAATTTTATTTTTTATTTTTATTTTTTTGAAGGGAGACAACTGGTGGCAAGTCATGGTTATCCACATTTTTCATGGGCCGAGAAGATTCACAGAGGCATTTCAGCCTCTCCCTGACCACAGGTCTAGCTTCCACACCAACAGCGGGTTTCGAACTCGAGACACCTCCAGTTTTATTGCTTTGAAGGTATTTAATCGCTGTTCCGAACTTAAATTTAGGGTTCTTTATTGGGATTCTTGAAACTCAAGAATAAACCGTAATGCCTGCCAATATATTTATAATAAAAAACAACTATTTTTTTGTTTCTTTGCTTAGTATATTAAAGATTTTAGTTTTCTACTAAAAAGTAATTAAATTTTTAATTTTGTGTGCTTGTAGGGTACACGTGGCATGAGGTTTAGTAAGAAGGATGAAATGAAAAGATAAATGAGAAAGTTGTTAGCATTCTCTAATAAATTATTAGGTGCAAAGGGTGAATCACGGCACCCTTCTAGTTCTAGTTGCATACGGAAGTAGTGAAATCCCACCATAATATAAATAATTTATATTTTTATATATGTGATCGTACGAATGACTTGGTTCACCTTTCGACCTCAAAAGTTTCTCATTTGTTCTTATCAATTTCAAAACAAATTTAAAAGGTAGTCTGAGGTTTCACCTACCTTCGATACGGGCCTTATACATGCTTCTTCAAGCCTACTAATTCTTAACCAATTAGCCCAATCGCATATAAAGCCCAAACGCCACATCTTCATTTTTATCAGTTTTTCTCACCTATGCACTTGGGGCGTGTGCACGGGGCTGCTCACGACTTGGAAAGTGATTTGGACGACGGAGATGATGATATTGTACTCGTGTTAATGGCGTTCATATTCAATAGATATTTTTTCTATATTTTTGGTGTAGTTAATACGTTGTCAATGTTATTAATATGACGTGTACATTTGATAAACATAAATCAATACAACGTTGTTGTTAAGATGATGTTGATATTTAATTGCAAAAATATCGTCCCTGTCGGACAAACATCTTCTTCAGATTTTTTCTTCCTAATCTACCAAGTTTGGAAATCTGGACCGTTAATATTTGATCAAACGGCTAAAGTTATTATAAAATTTAAAGTGAGCCTCTGTTTGTGACCGTTTAATCGAATTTCAACGGAATCTCCAAACTTGATGGATTAGAAGAAAGAGATTTGGAGATGATCCTTGTTCGTCTCCTCCGGATTTTGCGAAGCCCATGCGCACGGCACAACCCACATACTAAGGGGAGAAAAAAAAAATTAATTACGTGAGATGTGGTTCTATCAAAAGCTATTGGGCGATGAAATATTTCAGGTGAAGTCTCAATTCTCCCAAATATATAATTATGCAGCAAATTACGGCGCGAATTAATTTATCAAAATTCTTATAAATAAACTATTTATGATTATGACAGTGCACCCCTAGAAGGGGTAATTACTTTTCCATGAAAAGTATTATAAATATTCGTTTAATTCACGGCTCAAACTCGAGTTCATAGAAGCAAGAGAAATAAAACATTGAATTTGTAATTAACAAGCAACCAATTGTGTGTGTGTGTGTATATATATATATATATACGCATATATATTTTTTTATATATACAAATGAGAATGATGAAGGATTATGCGAGTCGAATTATTTATAAGGTTTGGTCATCGAACTACAAAAAGTAACTTTACTCTCTAATACGTACAAAGCGGTTTTCAAGAATCAAGACCCAAGATTTAGCCATCAACTACAAAAGTATGTGACTTTCTTTTGCCCATAGCGATTAAAAAGTACTAGCTTCCTGATCAAGCGATCCCATGTCCCCCATCTCCGAAATTTTTCTTAAATAAAAACAAAGAGATACAAGCGGAAGTAAAATGTCACATAATTTGTATTCTAAATTACGGCTCCTCGTGATCAACACCCTAGTCTCTAAGCTTAGAACACGGCGTGATCAGGGTAATTTTGATATTCATGCACGAGCAAGCTATAGAGTACTATGTTCAATTCAAACATTGCGTCTTCTAGTAGCAAAGTTTATTTAATTCCTAATTTCATATTGCTGATCAAGTGACTTTGAGCAACAACAGTGTACACTTTTATCACGGAATTAAGGAGCAAAATTATAATTTCAAGCATGTGAACAAAGACAATTTAGGGTGTATTTTTGCTCATCGCCTTCAAGTGGTTGTAATGCTCACCATCCTATTTATTATCATTGATAAGTTTAAATTTTGGGATTCATGTCTATCTATTACACAGATCTCGAAATTTAAACTCATATATAGCGGTTGTGTCAATCCATTATATAGACCTCAAAATTTTAACTTATCTAACGGGAATAAATAAGGTCATAATGAGCATCACCATCATGCATGATTTTATCACATACTCATATTATAACACGTAACATGTTATCTAAAGTCATGCATGCATGCAATCATCTTCGTTGTAATCAAGGACGGTTTAGTGGTTTGAAGTTACATTTCACTTGATACTCTTCATGTGCCCTTGTACATGATGATTGTTCTTGGTGTTGCGTTTTATGCCATGCCTTTGTTTTCTCTATTGATCAATATAAAAAGTTTTCTCACCGTTGAAATACCCTAAATAAAACACGTGATTCCTTTATTGAGAGCTTGCTTATTTGAAAGTATTTTTTAAAATAACTAAAAACGTTTCTTTTGATATTGTTTGGTTAAAAAAATGTTTAAAATGCTTAATTATGTTGTAAAAAAGGACTTAAACTCCTTTTTAAAAGAAATACGTACCTACAATGTGCTTATAGCACGAAAAACTTCAAGTATACAGTTGCATGTTTACTAAATAATTTCACCCATGTGCCCGTATTCAAAACTTTTCACCTCCTCTATATTTTTATAAGAAAACTAATGAAAATGGTTTGAAACTTTGAGTTTTAACGATAAGGACAAAATAAAAGGTAAAGTGAATAATACTAGGTTTAACTTTTTAATGTAAAAATGTGATTTTTCTTTAAAGTGAACAATACCGTATATTTTTTGTTAAAACTCCCTATTTTTACCGTAGTTTCGAACCTCGTCCGTGGACTCAGAAAAGGGAAAAACCAAGTCGCATGGAAAGACTTGAAACGTATGATAGTCCAGTTTACTGCTGTAGCGGAACAAAAAAAAGTCTACTAGGTACTGTAGATAATAGATGTACCAATCCCAAAAGCAATGGCATGATATCTGGTGCAACTGATTTAACGGTTCTGTCGTCAATGATAACAGCATTCACATGCATGCATGACATATTGATGATGCATCGCAAGTCACTTTCGCCCCAGATTTTTCAAGAATGTTTAGCCATTAACATTTTACAATTAATCACCGTATTTTCTAGCATTTTCTCGGTCGAAGATGAGCCAATTCCTCCATTTACTTATAATGTATTATTACAGTAAAAAATTAGTAAATTGAAATCGTTCAATCTTATAATCTTCATTTGAAGATCTTTTCTTTGAAAGATCATTTGAATCAAATATTGTTTAGTCATCTACATGTATAAAATATATCAACAATTTATCATGAATATGCTATTTGATACTTACACTGTTGATTTACTTTATACATTTGGATAACTAAACGATATCCGACTCGAATGCTTTTTAGTAGAGATGATTTTCAAATAAAAATTAAGATATTGAAAGGTTCCGATTATGAAATTTCTACAGTAAAAATACGTTATTTGCAAGTGAGGAATGAACTCATCCCATAAAGAGGAATGCAAGTATAATCTTTTTTCTATATCTTTGAAAATTACAACCACTAATTGGCCAAGGAAAAAGAACGAAAATTTACAAATCAATCATTGTGCCATGTCCTCAGCCGCTTTTATTGGCTTCCAATAGAATTTTGATGCATTCCGTGATATAATGTCTCAGAATTGTCGAGTCCATAATTTTTTGTTTTAAATCTGATTTTTTTTTCCAGCTGCATCGAGACTAATGGTGATATAATGTTAATTATATCACGATGCTGCATGACAATTTGTTATCTGAAATTTTCTTTGACACGTGCCATTCCAAAACGAAATCGTAAATCCTGATTAGCTGTTTGATACGATTGAGTATTATTTTATTTGTTTATTAAGAGGAAGTCGTAGTGCTGCAAATCTTGTTTAAATTACTATTTCTAAAACCCAACCCTTGAATATCTACAGAATTCATGGGAAACACGTTTCTAACTTAAAGTATCCACTCACACGTTCATATCGATTCCAATTCAATATATGCATATATTCTACCAAGGTTCATTTCAATAATTTAACTAATATTGAGAGATTAGTTAAAAATGTTTATCCTCGCACACAAGATCTTGCGTCCAAATTTCTTGTCTTTAATGTCGCGTCTAAAAGAAAAAAACTTTACCGAAGTGAATAAGTTCCTGTAAGTCTCTATATTGATGTGCTACTCCATTTTCCTTTCTGGGTAAAAAAAGAAAACCCTCAAGCTAAACAATGCAAAATTAGCCATGTATTGTTGTATATATATATATATGTGTGTGTGTGTGTGTGTATGGATCTATTTTTCAGAATTGTGATCAACGTACGTAGCAAAATGGTGAACGTAATCTTTATTTATTTATTAATAGATAAGCAAATACTGAAGAAAATGAAGAGTCATAACTTTGGATATGCAAGTACGAATGTTCTTACATTGCAATAATATGCAAATAATAAAAATCATGAGTGCAAAGATGTGGCGTCCTCCAGCAATGCTGCTGTGCTTCATTCAAACGACAAAGTTAGGAAAATATGAGGGCAGCAATTTAAATTAATTTTTAATGAATAATTGCTAGAAATATAATGTCCTGACGTGAAAAAATAAGCTGTTCGACATGAAATGTTAGATCAGTGTATATTCTCTCGTCTTGCTTTGGCCGGTCTGCTGAGTTTTCTTGCTGTTCGATTATGTTTTGTTGTTAGGATAAAACTAAAGCATGTAATGTGAGTTCTACGACTGATTTATTTTCTATGGGGGAGTGAATTAGAATAATAATCCAAAAACCCGCATAAGATTCAATAAGATTTGAAAAAAATGGAAGCACTTGGAAGGTATAACGTTGTTTCTAATTTAAGCATTTGTTACTAATCTATTAACGAGTTGAGTAATTATCGTGTCGCTTGTTAAGAATTCGGTAACTCATCGGTCCATTGTCAAGTCACCCGTTAAAATAACAGGTATGACACATAAAAGATACGAACACAATCTGTTTTCTAGGTCTAGATATTAAGCATGATAATTTATTGCATGATTCATTAACCCAAAATGAAATGACGGTTTACGAATTGGATATTATCGGGTCAACGAATATGACATGAAAACGGCACCAACACGATAATACGACCCGTTTCAGTTCTATTTGGAAGGTATAAGCTTGTCGTTTTTTACCTGTAGACTCGTGTCTGCACAGTGCAATGAGCTCTCAACCTATAAATACAGAAACTTAAGCTTCAAACCCTCACATCAAACCCTCACATTCTTCTCATCTTTCTTAAAGAAAGTTAAGGTTAATATTATGAGGACGTTTAACCTAAAAACCCTCTCGTTCTTTGTTCTCATTGCGTTTTTTATCTCGTTTTCGAGTTTTCTCGAACCGTGTTATGCTCGAAAAGGAGGCAATAAGCAGCACTGGAGGAAGAAACAAAAGGGTTATGGTGGTGATCATCGCCGCTCTGTGAGGGAAGACAGTTACATCACACCAGAAGAAACTGCGGTGACACTTGGAGAAAACAGCGGCGGGGTTTCGAACGTGTTTAATGTGTTGGACTACGGTGCTAAAGGTGATGGAAAAGCAGATGACACCAAGGTGATTTTGGAAATTACATTTCGTTTTTTATGAAATAAACGCTGTAATTTTGTAACACAATACTACTGCCGGATGCTATTGTTGACTAGTTTCTTGCATTGCACGGCAGGCATTCGAGGCGGCGTGGGCAGCAGCTTGCAAGGTGCAGTCATCAACTATGAGTGTTCCATCCGGGTCTGTGTTCCTTGTCAAACCAATCTCTTTCTCCGGCCCTAATTGCGAAGCAAATATCGTGTTTCAGGTGAGCTTTCAAGTCTTAAACTGTCGTCAGTTCATCGGTTAGAATTTTTCTGATATATATTTGTCGATTTTTAACGCAGTTAGATGGTAAAATCATAGCTCCAACAAGCTCAGGGGATTGGGGTTCAGGTCTTTTACAATGGATTGAATTCACAAAACTAAAAGGGATTTCGATCAAAGGCAGCGGCATAATTGATGGACAGGGCTCGGTTTGGTGGAGTGACTCGCCGAAATACAATCCTGCAAACGAAGCAACGTATAGCAGTCTCGACAATTCGGTAACTAACTGTCCCTCCATATACATCTCGGGCATAATCAAGTTAGTTAAAACAATGCGCCACATGCACCAGTTCGACCCCTTCCCACAGTTTAAATTAGATTAATTAGAATATTGGTCGGATGAAAAGAAAAAAAACTGTCCATCCAGATCTTATGTCAAAAGCTAAAACACAGCCGGCCAAATGCTTTTATTCGGCTTAAAAAAAACATCATTTTCCGTTTTGTTAGTTTATGGTGAAACTAATCGAGCATGCGTGCTTTTCTCCTGTCAACTTCATCAGCAGGCCACAGAAAATAACAGTGGGGAAATGCCAAGCACCAAACCAACAGTAATAAATCATCACCTTTCAGCTCGATCTTCGCGATTAATTTTATCAGCATGGTGTGCTAATACACTTTGATGTGCAGGCTCTTAGGTTCTATGGAAGCGATGGCGTTAGTGTCACTGGTATCACACTCCAAAACAGCCCTCAGGCGCACCTCAAGTTCGACGACTGCACAAATGTCCAGGTTTCCGATATAAGTATTTCATCCCCTGGAAACAGCCCCAATACGGATGGAATCCACCTCCAAAACTCCCAAAATGCTGACATTTCCGCCACCAGTATCGCTTGTGGTATAATTTTTCACAATCCGGTCTTCTTGTAGGGCAACCTTGTCTAAAAACCTTGGTGAAGAACTGACAGAAGTTGTAAATCACAAATAAATATATGAATCATAAATTGTGTATAGCAGAAGTTACTTCTTTACCAAGTAAGAAAGAAAGTTGACGTTATCGACAACAATATATTGAGCTGCAACGTATAATGATCTGCAGGAGATGACTGTATATCGATACAAACAGGATGCTCGAACGTAAACATACACAACGTAAATTGTGGACCGGGTCATGGAGTCAGCATTGGAGGGCTCGGGAAGGACAACACGAAAGCTTGTGTTTCGAACGTCACTGTCCGAGACGTTCAAATGCACAATACACTCACTGGAGTCAGAATAAAGACATGGCAGGTACTGCTACATACAAAAACACACGGACCAAATAATTTTAAATCTCAGACGGAACAAAATTCTAAATGTTTTTCTAATTTCTGATGTAGGGAGGATCGGGATCGGTCCGAAACATAATGTTCTCAAACATTCAACTAACAGAAGTTGAAACCCCAATCGTGATTGACCAGTTCTACTGCGACAAGAGTAATTGCCAAAATCAGAGCTCCGCTGTGGCGGTTTCGGGTGTGAATTACGTAAACATACAAGGAACCTACACGTCTGAGCCCGTGCGTTTCGCATGCAGTGACAGCTCTCCGTGCACCGGTGTGTCTCTGGATACCATAGAGTTGAAATCAGTTGATGAAGGGAAGCAGTTGTACGACCCTTTCTGTTGGGAGGCGTATGGAGTGCTGAAAACAAGCACGGTTCCTCAAATCGACTGCTTGAAGAATGGGAAGCCAAGCACAATAACTCAATCCGGAAGTAGTGATTCTTCTTGCTGAGCTTAGCTTAGCTTAGGGAGTTGATAGATTGGTATCGACGCGTTATTACCTCAGAGCTTGCAGGTCAAGTCTCTGAAGCCTTTCTTCTCAACCCTATACTGCCATGGAACAATGATGTTTGTAGTTAGAACAGCGTTTTCATGAATGTGTTGTGTGTTGCTTTCCCTGCTACAGGTTAAGTTTGTTAAATGGATTATAATTGGCCTGCTGAATATAATTAGTGAGATTGGAGTTTGGATCGTTTTGGGCTGAACTCAATTAGATATTAATCAAGATTAATGATGGTGTGCCTAATTATATAATTAAGCCAGAAAATGTATAATTGTGTGAGTAAACAAAATAAAAGATTACATCACCGGGCTTTCACATCTATAAGCTCTTCAAGTGTTTGTGGAGGCCTATACCAACTGCGATTTTCCGAAACCAGTAGCATCCTTCATCCTTCTGTGGGTTTCGACCCTTTCAGGACTCGGGAGTCCTGTCCTATCATTGTACTTCTTTTCTAAGGCCTGTTAACATAAGACAACAATAAGCAAATTAATACCAATACTAATCAAGTATCAAGGTAAAGAAATTTGAAGTCTTATGATTACATCCAACACTTGCTTTAGTCTCTGTTTGTGGTGACATAAGTCCCTCCCTACAACTAATCAATTAATAATTCTCACAAGAACAAGGTCTACTTGACACAAATTTTCAGAAAATCTAATAAAAACGAAGAATGAATCAATGAAATGTTGCTTTATCTTCTTTGGGAACTTGAGAATCGACACTATGGGCATGCCGACCTACTAACCTGTAGCTGTGCACAAATGGTTTCAAGAACTCCATCACTCATTCTATCGAAGAAGAGAACACCCTACAGATGAAGAAACCATATAAGCAGGAGGGAAACAGAGCAGCAATACACAAATTTCTAGTCACCAGGATCCTCTTTAGAACTATGAAGCTTTCAACAACGACAAAGCTTACAAAAATAAACAATCCAACAAATAGTGTCATGTCATAGATTTTTACTCTCAACTCTCGGAAAGAAGAACCATATGGTAGGTGCCTTGAGGCAAAACACTTGGTTTACACAAAACTCAGGGGCATGCCCTCATCTGCATTTTATCAAGTCTTCCGCCAAGTACACTCATGTCAAGTGCACTCCAGAAGTGATATCACGAGAACATAAAAAGAGCTTCCCATACAATACCTCCTACATGATCAAAAGATAAACAACCGCCATTGTACTTTTATTAAGTTCTAGGTGCCTCCTCAATAGTGGGATGTCCGTAACTAATCCTAATCTGCATAGCACAGATTCTACGTGGCACAAAATGTAAACTGAATCGATTGAAATCCAGCACCTAAATGCGTAAGTTATGCTTTCCCTAATGTAAAGGGAACTACAATCCATTGTTATATAACTGAAAGTAGCTTGAATAACAGTTAAATAAAGAACCTGCAAATGATCATATTCATGCTGGAACACCCGTGCTGGAAGACCTGACAAGCTGACTGTAAACCTCACACCTTTAATATCCTGTGCATCTATTTTCACAGTTTCTGGTCTCTGCAAACATGCCAAACACAGAACTTAGAGACGTCAACAAAAACGTGACTACACACACAGAGCAAGCCATTTAAGCTTGTTGTATAGCACGAAAATGGTATGCAATGAACAAGACGTCTAACAACTATTTCTGTTATACTAAGATTTAATTTCTTGAACATTTATGTAGTCATTTGAAAACCAATAGGAAATTAAAAACAAGGTCAAAGCAGAAAACTTTGAAACCAGCATATATAAGACCAGCACGCACCACAACATCAGCATAAATTCCCGGGAAGGATAAGCAACCCTCGTTAAAGGGTCGCGTTTTCTGGGAATATCTGGTAACCCTTGGATTCACAAGCACAATTTCCTCCCCTTCGCCACAATCAACAACCGGATTAAACACCATGAGCTGCACATTGATCCCTACTTGGGGCGCCGAGAGCCCTATCCCATCAGTTCTGTGTAAAAACCAAACCAACTACTCCTGTGAATAACAAGCATTTCACATCAATCATAATTTGGATTTTGGCACCTAGCAAATAAAAACGATGCTTTCTTTTTTAAACAAGCGACATTCTACTTTAAACTAATCTAAATTGGCAGAGAATCAGGTGCATAGGGGAACACATGCTGAACATAACAATCAAGAAGTCATGGAACTCACTTGTACATTACATCAAACATTTCATCTACCAAATTCTTCAAATGATCGTCGAAAGAATCGATTCGCTTGTTCTTCGCTCTCAGAAACGGGTCCGGATACTCCACAATTCTCAGAGGGGTTTGAAATTCCACATCAGCAGCTATACATTCATCACGCAATTCATTGCAAAACCAACAATTAGGAACAAATTGAGCACATAGAGATCGAAAAGTTTTGTTCTTTCTTTCTGTTTTCATGGAGTTTTGGCTTACCGGAGGCCACTTCATCTTCTTTGACTGAGAAGCCTCGCCTCGCCTGTGCGCGGACCGGGATCAGCCGGTTCACGGTGGATACTAGGGGGCTGGTTGGGGAGAAACCCCTGAGCCGGTGGAAGATGGCGGGAAAGGTTGACCGGCGGCAGAGAGTTGGAAAGAGAGCACGGGAGGAAGAAGACAGTGGGTGGAGCGAAGCAGCACAAGCCATGCTGCCCACACAGTAAAACGGAAACGACTGCGGAGAGCGCGCAAAGAAGCAGTGTGTGTCTTGTGGCCCGTTGGCTTATGTAATAAATTCGCCACAAAATCGCTTTTGAAATAAGTGCTTTATTACTTTTTAGCAATATGTTCAAAACTTTGGGCTCATTTGAGATTGTCTTTCCAGATGGTTTTTTAGAATGTACTTATGCGCGGAAATGCTTTTGAAAGCAGTTTATTCATTGAATATATAATTTATTTAATAGAAAATATGAGTACTTAAAAAAAATTAAATGTGATTTCGAAATAAGCAAATAATAAGTGCTTTTTATAATCTATTTAGACTTCTTTTAGAACGACTAAAATGATTTTTTTATAACTAAAAAAAAAAAAACACTTATGATGACGTTCGGAAGAAAACTTGATAATACTTATAAGTCGTAGAAGCATTTTAAAGAAAAACATAGCATTTTTTTTTTCGAAAAATATTTGAAATACTTTACCAAAGAGTGGCCCTTTACCTTAATAGTGGAAAGGAGTTAAACCCTTGCATGACTACGTGACGGCGTGAATTCGAACTCTGTATGTGGCTCATCTGACATCTAATATAACAAAATCTATCATTTAAAAAAAAAAAAGTACTAGATTTTTTATATTTTTTTTATCTTCTGTGTTAGGTACTTTTGCTGTAGTCAGCTTTGTCATTAGAAACCATATGGTTCAGCCTTTTGTGGCAGGTTTGAGAAGACTAGGACAAAACATGATCACAGTTGCAGAGGCTTTGGCTACTAGGGATGCTCTTTTGGTGGCTAGATCGTGGCGTATCAAGAAGTTTTGATCGAAAGAGATTCAAAGATTGTCATTGATGCAATCACCGGGAAGTGCTGCATTCCTTGGTGTATTCGTGCAATTGTTGAAGATATTAAATGGCTAGCCTCTTCTTTTGAGTTCGTAAGCAGGAAACATATTTTTAGAAAAGCAAATTTTATTGTTGATGCTGTCACCTTGTGTGGGCATGGGCTAAATAAATTTCATGTTTAGATTAGCTGCATTCCTACTGCAGCTACCAATGCCTTGTTGTTTGACTCAACGGACCTTGGGTTCTCTGGGTTTTTCCCTCGCTTAATTTTATTTTCCTTCACAAAAAAATATAAGTGATCCCTATAGACAATCCAAATTCCAAACGGGCCACTGTATTATTTGGAATTTCAATTGAAACGACGGCGTTCTGAATCTAACCGCGGTAATTAACTAACCGACCAGGGTCCAGGAGAGAGAAAATGGCAATCCTAATAAAAATCGCGGCTTTGCTTCCGTTACCTCCTCTCATTTTGGTCCTTCCTCGATCCTCCAGGTCAGTCTCTCTCTCTCTCTCTCACGCTCTCTCTCTCTCTCTGGAATTTCTTCTTCCTAAATTCAAATTCTTCGTTACCAGATTTGAATCGTAGATCTACAAATCCATGATCGATCTTTGATCTCCATGTAAATTGAAACCCCTTTTGGTTATTTTTCAATTCAACAAACGTATCTGATTGAATTTTGCATGCGATATGATTCGTATGATTGGGAATTTGGATTGATTTTGCTTGGTGTTATTGTAAATTGAAATCAAATTCGCTAACTTTGATTTAACTGTGGATGTGTGATTGGTTGCGTTTGGCAGCTGAATTCGATTGAAAAATGGGGCTTACGTTCACGAAGCTCTTCAGCCGGCTGTTTGCCAAGAAAGAGATGCGAATTCTGATGGTGGGTCTCGATGCAGCCGGTAAGACCACCATCTTGTACAAGCTCAAGCTCGGAGAAATCGTCACCACCATCCCCACCATCGGTAAGAGCTTCGATTCCCTAATATTCTTGTTATAGTTCCGTAAGTTTCCATCTTTCATTTGAAACACCCCAATTTCGACCTGAATTTTAGATCAATTTCGCTTTTTGGGTGTAATTTGTTTTACGCTTGTGAAGAATTGTATGATGGTTTTGGTTTCGCTGGTGCTTTTTTGCTCCTCGTGATCTGTTGCGGTTAAGATGAGGATTGTTTCACTTCTCTGAAGTCTTGTGGATAAAAGTTCGTAATTTTCATTTTCATTTTCGTTACAAGAGCGGGTTTTTTCTTTTTTTTGCAGGATTTAATGTGGAGACAGTTGAATACAAGAACATCAGCTTCACCGTTTGGGATGTCGGGGGTCAAGACAAAGTAATTTTCTGTCTTTTTGTATATCTGCGTGCACTTTTAACATGTTGTTGGTTGTGCAACAAGTTTTTCGGTCATTGTGGTTGTTCTTCTACCACGGGAGTGAGATCCGTGTATGCGGATGCATAAACATTTTATATGATCTCTTTTCATGGAATATATAGAGAATTGGATGGTA
The DNA here is from genome assembly GCF_963583255.1 of Pyrus communis. Taxonomy (NCBI): domain Eukaryota; kingdom Viridiplantae; phylum Streptophyta; class Magnoliopsida; order Rosales; family Rosaceae; genus Pyrus; species Pyrus communis. Next base: position 25,235,853 of record NC_084813.1, on the reverse strand, counting down.
TATTTACTTAAATGATTATCCGTGTCAAACGAGGACATCTGTCTGAAGTACTAATTATACATATTCGATGACTGATCTGGTTTCTTCTATTTGTAGATCCGACCATTGTGGAGGCACTACTTCCAGAACACACAAGGTCTTATCTTTGTGGTTGATAGCAATGACAGGGATCGAGTTGTTGAGGCAAGGGATGAATTACACAGGATGTTGAATGAGGTAGTTCTTGGCTCCCTTATATTTTCGTTCTGATTGTTTATGTTGCGATTTCTAATGTTCCTGTTGTAAATGGAGACGAGGAGGGTTGTATGCCTTCTGAATTTTGTTGTGTTATTTAATTTTCTTCTGTACTGAAATTTGTGGATTCGATTAAAGTTTCATTTAGTTTGATACATACTTTCCTGAGCTATATTTGTGAGTTCCGTTCTTTTAGTTATGATCCTTTTTGCCTTTGTTGCTTTGATCCTTTATAAATTCTACTTCATTTGTACTAAGATAAAACTCTGGTTTTGTTCCTGTAAATGACTAGAACCTTGTTTAGGATACAACAATGATACATATTGCTTACGTATACTTGGAGGATGGAACTAGGGTTTGAAGTTAATATTTTTAATTGTTTTCAGGATGAACTAAGGGATGCTGTTCTGCTTGTATTTGCCAACAAACAAGATCTTCCTAATGCAATGAATGCCGCCGAGATAACTGATAAGCTTGGTCTTCATTCTCTCCGTCAACGTCACTGGTAAGTTATTTTGGTAATTTTCACCCTGCAATCATTAGTCCATATGTGAACCCTGTAATTTTTCTCTTATGGAGTTGTTGATATACGGTGGGATTCTACTTATTAGTCTCTCTCTTGAGCTGGGAAAAACTTTCACCTTGATTTAAATACGGATGGTTCAACTTAAACGAATGAGTTCTTGAACATCAATGCTAAGATCTTGGGCAAAAGTTGAATACTGGATATAATTGTTGTTCTTTTTCCAGGTACATCCAGAGTACTTGTGCAACCTCTGGAGAGGGTTTGTACGAGGGGTTGGAGTGGCTTTCCAACAACATTGCTAGCAAGGTAAGTTTAAATAAATTCATTGTTTTGTTTAGAATATCAGCTCATGGTATTATTTCTGGAATCTTTTTACGGTGAATCCCTCATAAAACATGACGGATTAGATTTTTTTTATTAGCAAGATACCATCCATATTTGAATTCTGTATTTCTGACGGCCCCCTCTCTCGTTCTTTACAGGCATGAGAGAATTGAGGCCAAGGAGTTTGGTTGGTTGCCTTGGAGATTCTGGGGGAGGATAGTTTTCTTTATTTCGATGAATGTTGTAATAGCAGAATGTTTTGGAGAAACTTTCTCTGAATTCATGTGTGTGTTTGCTACTTTAGCTATACTGTTTAGATGTAAACGAAGTTTCTATGTTGTTACGTTTGTTTTGACACATGAGCCAAGGTTATATTTTATTGTGTTTGCTTCATTAATCTGTTGTTTGATTTTTACGATGAATTGGATTCGATAACTTGTTAGATTCAAGGCTAGTTGAAATGAAAAATGAAGAGGACCTTTAAATTTTGTCCAGGTTGAATTTCTTTGAGAACTAATTCTTTTTCTATCTTCAACTCAGACAAAATTCGGAAGTTCGCCTCTGTTTCGCCCTTCAACATACCCCAATTGCACCTTTGGGTTTGAAACCCAACGTGGTATGTTGGCAAACCCAATTGTACTGTCACGGCCCACGAGGGTTCTTCTATTTCTATATTACCAGTTTATGATATGATGTCACAAAAAGAACATAAACTCAATGACATCGAGTTTTTCTCTGCTGCCCAGAACATGCGCATGGCTTACGCATGCTCGTTTTCATTTAAAAAAAGGAAGGTCGAGATTTAATTAATTCAGTTGATATGCAAGCCATGCACATGTGCCCTATGTGCAGCAGAGAAAAACTGCAGAGACATCTATAAAATGTTCAAACTAGAACTTGTAACTCAGTTGATTAAAAACATCTTCCTTTCACCTGAAATCTTCAGTTCAAATCTCCTCCTCGTCCTCTAATTTTGCTTGTATCAACAAAAAAAAAACTTCTAAACTTACATATAATAGTATTATAATTACAAGTATCAGCATAATTTGATATTAAGTTGATGATTATAGAGGAGATTGACAGATTGTCTCATTCCAACTTTATCGGATGTCCCCGAAAGGACGGAGATCCATGGACTCATAAGAATAAAACATCTACATAATTCAATACTAATATAAATTCATAATGTTGGAACAAAAGTGAAATTAAGTTGATAATCATAACGGAGATGGACTCATGCTTACACACTTTTGAAACCCTTGTCAAAGCTTTGTATGGAGTTCCCTTCCCTTGTAAGGATTGGATTTTCTTCCCCATCTACGAAGGTAGGGAGAAAATCCGTCTCCGAAGTCTTTGAAGCGTCTCCTCCTAACTGCGGGTCTTACTTTTTACGAACTTTTTAGACGGGTTTTGAACTTCAGCCCACATGCCAGGAAAAACAAAACCCAAGCACTTGAACAAAACTAAGTGGAAATTTAACAAATCAGATGAAGATCTTCAACTTTTTGGATTTTCAAACAAAGTGCAATCCGCATTTTGAGCTGAACGTATTATAAGGAAACAAATGTAGATGTCGGTGACGAGTTTGTTACAAGTCAAATGACCTAACTCAAGATCTAACATCACACTAGAATTTCGACTTATTTGGACGCACAACATTAACACACTTGTTGACAAACAAACTCTTTTAATAGAGGCTCACACTCATATGTGACATCACCCTGTATTAGAGATAATTTGTGGCGGGGAGAGAAGCTTCAATTTCCTCTCGTGAGATAGTGGCGGAAAACATACGAAAGCTTTAGAATATGTCAACAAATTGTGTCAGTTTTGTGCATCTAAGTAGCATCTCGTTAAGCTATTTCCAAGGAGGGGGGGGGTCTCCAAGGGATGAGAATTTTGGGAATTTGGGTCTACTCACAATAGAGCTGCTGTCATTCAATGGTTGGCATGCGTTCCTGGGTTTTGATCCAGCGTGGCGTGCACAACTACATCAGTTTTTCAATGGTTTTGATCCAACGACTCAAATCTAATTTAATCAATTTTAACGTAAAAAAAAATCCATTGACTCAAAGTTAAATTCAACGGTCAAAATAATATTATTAATTAATCAAAATCAGATCTAACACCAAAACTCCTCCAAAACTACTCACCCATTTGTTCACTAAGCCATACATTTTCTCAACATATATTTTTTTTTTTGGGAATTTGAATTTTTGACATCAAAATATTCATAAAACTAAAACAAGATTGATTATACAAAAAATGATTACAAAATTATTAACAAAAAAAAAATATAAGTTTAACAAACTATAAGGTTGGGGGTGAGAATTATAGTTCCCTTAGGTATCGTTTGGTATGCAGACGGGACGGGACGAAACGGAACGGAACGGAATGGGACGGCACGGGACAGAACGGAATGGGACGGGATGGGAGGGGACGGGACGGGACAGGACGGACCGGAACGGAACGGGAGCAAAGATGCCCTCGGATGGAAACAAGGAGGAAGAAGAAGGAGACGGAGAGGTTATAATTTTGTGTTCCACGGATGTGGAACGAGTCGTTCCAGGGGGGTGAGGTGGAACGAAAATTCACCCAAAACTCGTCCCGTGGAACAGCTCGTTCCACCTGTTTTAGGCACACCAAACGTGGGACGGAACGCCTTGTCCACTCTGTTCCGTCCCGTCCCACGTACCAAATGGTACCTTATTGTTGGAGAAAAAAGCTGACTAATCTCATACATACAGATGAACAGTTAAAAATACATAGCTAAATTCTAAGATTTTAGACCCTTAACTTGAAGAGAGCCTTAATATTTTGTCCACAATCTAAGCAAACCCTTATCTTTAATGTCCATTCCTGCATAAGATTTGGCCACGAAAGCGATCTTACTCGCACTATGTTAATACTCGATTGATATGTCACAAGTCATTACTCAGTTAGCGTAAATGAAGAAAATTATGCTGTCATATAAACCTAATTAGTTAGAAGAAGAAAAAGAATCTATGAAATCTCATCAAATCTTGTTGTAATACCTAATTATTTAATGGATAGTGTTCAGATTTGCAAATGGAGAAACACCAGCTAATCCGTAATGTGAGTTTGTCTTTGTTCCTTTTTATGGGGGAGGACAGCTTGCAGATTAATCTATGATTTCTTCCACAAAATAAAAAAGGATCAGTTTTCTTGGTCGTGGTTATCGAATTCTCCGGATCTCGCAGTCTAGAGTTAACAGAGATCGAGTTTGTACCGTTCAAGTGAAAAAAGAAGATTCGGACACTTAGTTTGTGTAAGGTAAGCCAGTAGAATAGGTTGATGGGGGCTATAGAATTTAAAACAAGTGGTCCGAATTACTCAGTTTGTCAATCTCTATTCGTGATTATCTAGATTTCATTCTTTTGAATTCCGTGGCAAATTCCGTGGCCACAAACTGTGATTGTTTAGCTGTGATCACATGTTGTGCCCTAAATCAAGGGATCATGGTAGTGCTCATACAACTTCCTAGCCACGAATCCCTCATCCTCTTTTCTTTGAGCACTTGATTCTGGCCAAACTTTCTCTAATTCAGAAACAAAAGCATGCGTTCGTGGATCACTCAACCCTATTTCCCACAACTATGGATGCATATAGACACAATTTGCTTATCCAATTAATATGTACATGTATGTATATAATATCGTATTTTTTTAGATGGTGCAATCCGTATAAAAAGTTTATCTTTCGATGAAATTTAGTACTTTCATGAGCAATGCAACAATTGGTCAATGTGATATCATAATGCGCGACAGTTGAAAACCGTTAATTGATATGAATCTTACGTAAGTGTCTGCCTAAATAAAAAGACTATAAGCGTCTTGGGTTGTAGTGGGTTACTTAACATCGTCGTTTTCTTAAGCTTTAGCTAATTTAGACCCACAACTCACGACAATATGGGTTTCTAAAACGAGTATACTTCCAAATGCCTTTTGCACGAAGTGTCAAATTATGAGTACATATTTGTAAGGTTACTGTGGAGTTGGGGGGAGAGGACTTTCTTATGAGTGGTTAATACGGCATTGGTTAGGTACTTGACTTAGATTCATTAATTAGCCACTTTCTTTGCTTAGTGATAAATGCCAATGTGTCCTCTCATGACTTTGTACGAATCGAAATTAGCACATACGGATCGAACAAACGTAGAGCTCGTCTAGAACAGTTTTTAAATTTGTTGAAAGCATGTTTTGTGGAAATATTTTTTAAACCAATCTTTAGTAGACACTTGAAGTGTCTTTGGAATCTAGAAACTTTTTTTTTTTCTTTTAAAAACGCTTTGTTATTTTAAAAGTATTTCCAAACGAGTTCGTAGTTGATAATAATTTGATTTCCTTGCACTAACAACAAAATATTTCAATCAAGATGACAAACACGAAAAATAAAAATAAAAATTATTGATTGCATGTGTATATTTTGAGTTTATATGTATTTCTTCTGAGGATTTTTATGTGATTATAACAATATGTTAAGCACTTTCGACCTTTGCTTAATTAAGAACTTTTTATAGGTAGTATTTAAAGGGTAATATCCACATGCTTATATTTATTTTTCATACATTTTTTTCAATTTTCGACCGCCAAATCAAATAAATTGAAGAAGATCGATGGACCAAAATTAACAAGGATGTGTGGAAGGTAAAAAAAAGTAGTGCTATTACTATTTAAAAAGAAAAATAAATTTAGAAAAATCAACCAAAGACTGTTGTTGGATAGATAATCCATCTGTCTGCAGGTCATTTGCAGCTTAGAAGAAGATCCAGCAGAAAATAGGCCAGTCCGAAGATTTAGTAGTCTCTAGCTCATAACCAAAAATGGGGCACTCTTTTATATTCACACCTAAGTACTTACTCAATTGTCATTTAGTACTACAGTCTAATGGTATTTCTCTTCATTTGTAAGTGAGAGGTCTTAGGTTTGATTATCACCAAATGCGAATTTGAATCAAATTATTGCTAACCCATTGTGAGCCTAAGCCCACCCCATCTCTCTTAGTGTAGATAATATTGTTTGTTCAAAAAAAAAAAATTTCTTACTTGATTTTTTTTATTGAAGCAGGATTAACAAATTTTTTTATTAAACTTATGAGAAAAAGACACAAAAAATAAAGATTTTACAAAGACTAACATCATCTCTACCTCTCTCTTAGATACTAAAAATTAAGAATTTTGTTTGAATAAAGAAAAAATAAATTATTTATTTATTTATTAAGAAAGAAAGTGTGATATGGTTTAGGGTTCTGCTGTCTTTACCTTTAATCTGACCCTAGGAAAAGCACTACTCGAAACTCAGGAGTATGACTCTCAATTAATCCCTTCTTCTTCCTTCTCCTAGTCTCTCACTCGTTTTATAATTTTCTCACTATAGGAAAGTCAACACAAGACGTTGACGTGATTTAATTATAATACAAATCAAATAAGGGAAAAAAAAATGTAAAAGAGGAGAATTTTGAGAGGCGAAAATCATACTCCAGAAACTCAAGGGCGCAAACCCTAGCAATAGCCATTAGCAAGCGGAAGATATTTTTGTGGATCTCGAAAGCGCAAAAATAACCACAATTTTTAATTATTATTTTTCTGCTCAGATTTTAATTATTTTGGATTCATATATTTTTGTATATATTTATTTGTGCACGCAAATTGGAGAAACAGAAGTTGAATACTCAAAGCAACAGATCGTGTCGCAAGCTTCTGGCTTTCTCAGAGAATTTCCAACCGTGCAACACATGCATGCGTTATCCACACGGTAATATACGTACGTACTAGATATATAATTTTTTCGTGCCATTTAACGCAGTAATCAAATTGATTAGAGTGTAAAAAAATAACAATTTGCATATGACGAACAAACTTTCTTTTAACAATTATACGTGTGTGTGTGTGTGTATTAATGGATGCTGATACAAATGTTTTAGAAATTGTCAATGATATATACTAGCAATTTTACACATATTATGCATGAGTTTATTAACATGTTAAAGTTAAAATTCACAAAGAGAGAAAACATAACTAATTGCTAAAGTTTTTTTGGTGACGATTTTTGAACGATTTTTCATTACTAAAGAGGTTGTTCATATTTTTAGCAACTGTTTCTAGATAATTATTTTGTCTAAAAGTTTATTTTATTTGGGAGAAAAACGTAAAAGAGAAAGTAAGGCCAACTGTGGTTATCTAGCTAGCAGGCTATGAAAAATAGTAAATTATTTTGTGTTTAATTTACTATATTGCTTATAGCTTTTACTTTGGTTATTTTTCTTTAGTTTGTTGATAAGGTTAATTTGACCCATAACTTTTGTTTTGATTATTTTCTTTAGTGTGTTGATAAGGTTAATTTGATTTTTTCACCATCTTTTGATTGACAAAAATAATTATATTTATAGGTGGTTTGTATCACCTCTCTAATAGAAGTAAGACCTATCAACACATGTAGGTCTCATCTCTATTAAAGAGGTGACATAAATATAGTTTGAAAAATGTGGTATGAGTAGCATTTTAATGTATAAAAGCTTCAACCTAATGCAACAATGGAAAGGCTAATGTGAGAATATATGTGAGAGTAAAGTCTTACATTGGTGAGGGACCAAACCATGTAAGGGCTTATAAGGAGTTGAGCTACTTCCATATTGTCAATTGCTTAATGAAGAAAGTACTCCTCATATTCCCAATTGATTTTATGAAGAAAATTGAGGTTGTAGCATAAAACCAATTGATAATATGGGGAGCAGCCCAACTCCTTATAAGCTCTTGCATACTTGGTTCCTCACCGATGTGAGATTTTGTTCTTATATACTCACACACCCACTCACATGTGAGGAATTTTCTAGCCTAACACGTGGACAACAAAGTTGAATAACGTGGAGAAAGTGTGGTTATTTGGCATTACACATGGGCCAACCTGGCTTTGATACCAGAAAAAAGTTGAGGTTCCATCAGAAAATCAATTGTCAATATGAGAAGTAGCCTAACAAAGCCCTTGCATGGTTTGGTTCCTCACTGATGTAGGATTTTGTTCTCACATTCTCATACATCCCCTCACGTGTGGCGAATTTTCTACCCTAACATTGACGTAGGACTTTGTGATTGCGGACTATGAGTCTCCGAACATCCAATGCTTAGTTTTCGAACACTATTCGATGCCCGCAATCGAACCATACTGTGTATGTGTATATTAATTTGTACATAAACAACATACATATATATAGTCCTTTCAATTTAATTTAATTTTTTCTGAAAAAAATATCTCTATTAGCTAACTTACGCACATGCATGTTTCTGGATTCAATTTTCAACAAAAAAAATTTTGGTTCAAGATATCTTTTAACATTATGCTTACGTAGAAGGGCATGTGTATGTGTTCGCTGATACATAGAAAATTTTATATACAGATTTTATTCTACACAAAGCCCAACCACTTAAAAGTCATGCATGCAAATAAGTATGTACCATGGATAACAATATGTATGCTTAAATATATTAATAAAACGAGTTAAGGTTAAATGCTCTCTACTAATGATGATTAACTACAGTAATATTGCTGGGAAAAAATATTTGGTCTCCCTCTATAAAAACCCTAGCTACCCATTATCTCTTATTATCTTGCCTAACTGCCTCTCCCTCTCTCTCCCTCCCTCCCTCCCTCCCTCCCTCTCTCTCTCTCTCTCTCTCTCTCTCTCTCTCTCTCTCCCAGAAAGGCACAAACACAAAAACAAAATGGATAAAAAACCATGCAATAGTTCATCCCAGGATGTTGAAGTGAGAAAAGGGCCATGGACCATGGAAGAAGATTTGATTCTCATCAACTATATTGCAAATCATGGTGAAGGTGTATGGAACTCCCTAGCCAAATCTGCTGGTAATTAACATGTTTGATTATTATATGTATATTTCAAACCCTAGCTAGAACGTACAATTTCCTATTTTAGAACTACATGTCCACAAATTATAAAGATGTCACTAGCTAGGTGTATATTATGTTACTAGGTCTCAAACGTACTGGGAAGAGCTGCCGGCTCCGGTGGCTGAATTATCTGCGGCCTGATGTTCGGAGAGGCAACATCACACCAGAGGAACAACTTCTGATTATGGAACTGCATGCAAAGTGGGGTAACAGGTGATCATCACTTGCTATTTTTATTCATATAATCCAAATATACATATAAAATATTAACGTAAGTACATAAGTATGCTGATAATTTAACGACAAGGACGTATACATATGATTTGATAAGTTGCGAGTCTTAGACTATTCTACTTGTCCTCGTCATTTTTTTAATTTGGAGAACCAAGTAGGTTTCTTGGTTTTGATTCATAGGGCTTTGATCACTCTCTCTGTCTCTGTTCCTTTTTTTTTCTTTTCGGTTGCAATATTAGAGGGTTTCGAATCCTAGATGTGACCTACTCTTACTCTCTTCACCAAACATTGTCCCTCTCTCATGTGTTATAAGATATACATACATACATACATATATATATATATATATATATATATATATATGTGGGTTGCTGGAAGCTTTGTGACAAATCATTGCAGTGGACGTATCCTCCAATCAGTATAAATATATACGAGCTGATTGTTAGATCTGTGTCAAGGGCAACATCAAACATTGCTTACAATCCGTTTTAAGTCTCCATGATAATTTTAGATATCTCCAGGCTAGCTAATAAACTGAGAAGGACAAGTAATTGATCATATTTTCTCTTCTTTTTTTCTTTTATTAAAAAAATAAAATAGAAATGTGGTACTTATCCATTATTGGTGTACCGTCTTCAACATGTCGTTGATTGATCTGCGTTTCCATGTATTGGAACCCACCAATCAACAAAGCTCTCCACACATACGTGTTTGCAGGACAACTTTGTGTAGCATAGCTTCTATATATATTGTGTGCATTTGGAAAATACTTTAAAACCCGAATTTCTTTTTAAGAAATAAAAATGGAGAGTCTATATAATTCTTTTGTATTGGATGGACCCATGAAATTGTGGGGGCAAAACCATGTAAAAAAAATTCCCCTCTTGTGCCTTGTTTAATATCGAGATGAATTGACATGAAAAAATCATTGAGGTGAAATGACAAAAAAAATATGTCGATAACCCATTTGGGATTTAATCCCCTGCTGAGGATAGATGACGTGATGAGTAGAACTGTACAAGTAGGCAAGAGATTCAGAGTTCAAAACTCTCCTTTGTGACAAAAAAAATTATATATTGAGATGAATTGTTTTGATATGAAAAGGACGAACGAGCTGTTAAACTTGGTAATAAAGTTAAAAATAATTAGAATGTTCTTTTGTATTATGAATAAATCAAAATCATTATATGATAAAGTCCAAAGATTTGGACACTGTTTGTTTATGTGGAAAGAAAAGTGGATTAGGATTCTCTCCCATCCAATTTTTATTCCCTTTCATCCCCTCTTCTCACACTTTTCTCTATGTTTCTCTCTAAAAAAAATTCAATACAAGGTATTGACGTGGCTTAATCGTAACCCAACAAGTAAGAGGGAAGAGAAGGGGGGAGAACTAGAAGGGGAGATAATCATATACTCCAAGAAAAATACCTTAAACTAGAGATGTGGTGGTGGACTTGACTTGTGATACATTGAAAGGAATGCAGTCTGGTGAACTCGAACCAAAAAAGTATTTGGAGCAATAAAAAGCTTCCATTTACAGGTAAACCCCAGTCAGTTTCTCACATGCCAACCCTAGTTACCTAGCTTTCATTCTGAAGAAGAGGACAAAACTTTTGCTTTGGTTGAAGCGGACGTGAACCATACTGTTTTGGCTGCTTAGGGCAACAGCTGGGCCTCCCACCCTTTATATTTCTGGTCGTACTACTAATATGCATGGAGGCAGCGCTCGCAACAAGAGCTTTCTGCTAAGAAATTAATCATAATTGGACTGCTAATCAAAGAGTTAAAAATCTCAAATAATAGTTACTGATTCTAGAAGCATGGCTAGGTAGGACAGTAAATTAGTTATACTAAAATAGAGTGATTATATATATTTGTATATCGATCAATATATGTTAACGTACGCTAAACGGAATAATACTGTGTGGAACAATCTTTCTCCTACATTTGGCCCAGTTTTCTGCCAAATGAGAATAAATTTTTTTTTTAGACCCCTTCGCCTGATAAATATATTTATGGATAAAAGTATATATTTATGGACCAAAGGGAACCTTATATTTATATATATGTATATATAAGTATATAAGTATGATACTATCCATAAGAAAGAATAATGGGATTAGATGATGATTATATCATTCAGAATACCTTATATACAAAGATTATGAGCTTTCCCTTTGAAGCTCAAGGAATAAGTAGTGGGGGGTCGAACATGGAAACTTGAAGATCGAAGGAACTGGAGGAGTTTGCTAGATCTGTGTGTGTGTGTGTGTGTGTAATATATGCATATACACGTACGGAAAGTAAACGATTTTGTGTTTGTCTAGATGACGAAGTTTTTGCGTATCTTGGTCTGCCTTATATATAAATAAAAGGAGTCCAGCAGGGACTTGTAAGACTTTCATTCTCACCCATAGAACATGCATGACTTGGAATTTTTACTAATACTTAATTGCAGATAAGTATTCTTTTAAGTAATATATATATATATATATATCCACACAAAACACCACCATGGTCAAGTTGCAGGTAATAATTTAGGGTTAGGGTTTATTGTTTTAATTGATTATATATATATATATATATATCCACACAAAACACCACCATGGTCAAGTTGCAGGTAATAATTTAGGGTTAGGGTTTATTGTTTTAATTGATTATGTTTATAGCAGCTTTTCTCGTGTTGTTCTTGTGAGTGTTCTTTCTAATATTGGAGATTTAAGCTTAATTAAGACAGCTTTTTCCTTCTGGGATTGTTTAGTTAGCAACTACAATAGCAGTACAAGTACTTGTCCAATCATTTATTGGGGTAGCTAGCTTTAACTTTGGCACGTTGTAATTTTTATCTTTGACAGTGTGTTGCAATATTCAGGTGGTCGAAAATCGCAAAACATTTACCGGGACGGACCGATAACGAAATCAAGAACTATTGGAGGACTAGAATTCAAAAACATATTAAGCAAGCTGAGAATATAACACCAGGACAAAGCTCTGAGGTGAATGATCAGGCTATCACAAGTCAAGTGTCCATCTCTAACACTGTGGACACGATGGATATTTCCCACTCCGCACCAACATACCAAGCAAATATGGATGCTTATCCTCCTCCTTTACCTGCTGATCAATCTAATGAAAGCTATTGGAGCATGGAGGATCTCTGGTCTCTGCAATTGCTAAATGGAGAGTAATTAAACAACCGATTTCATATATTATGATCCAAATTCTAAATTTGGATCATTAATTATTAGGTTTGTCCATATGAAAACTTAGTATATATATACATATATATGTTTTTTTTCTTAAATATGTATCTATATATAAAATATAATATATGGTTTTTATATATACGTAATTCTAATAAGTTTGTAATAGGAAATTAATCTTTTCTATTTCCTCTTCTCTACATGGCATAAACGAGAGTACTGGGAATATACGTATATATGTAACTTATTCTCATTAAAAAAAAAAAGACAATAGCCATTTAACACAAGTTGCACGGAATGAGGTGGAAAAAAAGTATATCGGTGGCTAGATGAGGGAGTAAAAGTTGCATATCAGTAGCTAATAGGTTACTAGGTTACTAGCTATTGAGAACTTTTACTCGCCTTATCATATGCAACTAATGTTAGTGATTAGTGTCAAAAGTTTTATAGTCTACGGACTGAAAACTGTTATTGATGATAGAGACTTGTAAACTTGTATTGATTGTTCTTATTTACTAATAAGCTTTATTATTTAGTTGAGTTGATCACACGGCTTTTATTTAGTCTGAGTTTGCACATGAAAATTGGAAGTGGTGATGACTATGAAGATTCGAAGAAAGAAAGGATGAAGATACGTACGTACACATACAGCCATGATACGATTGATACAGTAAAAGAACCGCTGGGAAATTGACACGTGGAAAGCTAATATAGCTACTCTTGTCAGATTCCGTCCCAGCTTTCCAAAGTTGTACATGGCCATGCAAAACTGATGTTCGACGTGAGCCTAACTTGCACCCACTGCAAGCAAGTTTTCACATGCCCTTTATTAATTTCCATATTTTATTTTCCCTACAAATACTTCTATTTTCTTAAATATATATAGTAATTAATCTGTTTTATTTTATTTTATTTTTTTGAAGAAATACAAATTACGTAAAATGTTTGAAATATTAGTATATAGAGTCTTGAATCTTGATTCATAGTTTGCTTTCTTTATATATAATTCTGTTCAAGATCTAAATCAATAATCTGGTTTCTTTAGTTTTTTTGGTCAACATGGTTAGGTTTCATCATTATGAATTATTATCAATTTTTAAATATTTTCATGATGATTTTAATTAAGGAACTACAACTTACAAGCATGTACATATATGTTCTATTCTCTTTTGGATATTTTGGTAGCTTTATATGATTAGTCGACGTGCTTCTTCAGGGGAGATCGTATTAGGACGACATTAGTTTAATCCATTCTTTAATTAACAAATTTTGTGTTTTGTGCCTTTCTGAAACCATATTAGTGCGATATTAGTTCAATCCATTATTTAATTAACAGATTTTATGTTGTGTGCCTTTCAATAACAGTTGAGTTATCAGAAACAAACAAAACTAGGTCTTCATGGATTGCGTAGGAGGAGAATTTTAATCAACCTTAAACTTTTGCATCCAACCCTTATTCAAAGAAATAGCACAGAAAAGAACCTCAAGGGTCCATTCCTTCGACTTTGCGTTGCCGAATATGGCAAATATAATCGAGGACATATCTTTGGTTGTCGCAAAAGGTCATAGGAAAAAGAACTTCATCTCTCAGCCATTCATTTTTATCATCACATGGTTTATGTGCGCAATTGAAATTGGTTGCAAAGCACAAATAATAAAGATCACGTGGAAGATGGGAAAAATTCACATGTTGGGTCGGCCATGAATGTGGAAAAAATAAACATGGGTGATTGGTTTCATGTTGAAAACAAAATATCCTCGCTAGCTTAGTCCATGAAATCATAATCTAGATTTTGTTAATTAATCAACTAATGGGCCTTTTTGGGGTTCAGTGGAACTTCTCCAATCCAAAAAAGGTTTCAATTAAAGTGCTATTTGATTATCAATGGCCTGCAAGGGGTTCATGGTTCTGAAATTAGTGTATAAATTAATGGATTTGGATGTTGATGAGCCCAAAAACTAGACTACAATATTTCTGATTTGTGAATTATGAAATAATGAAGTTGTCATGACACCCCAGAATATGTTGTTCAAGTACAATTCTCCCTAAATTTTGTGAAGTAGTACGTAATTTGATATTTTTAGAGAGCCAACAACAGTTCTAATATGAAATAATTGAAAGTTAATGGTGGCCAACAATATTTGTGAATTTTGGAGTGATGAATATAAAACTATAAAACATGTCATGATGCACTCGTTCCAGTGCAGTTTCTCACTAAATTTTTTGAAGACAATGTGTAATCTGACATTTTTAGAGCTCCAATAACAGCTCGAATGTGAAATGGTTTAATGAAAATCAGTGGTGCTGACGACAGATATAGATGTATGTATTAGAAAAGTATGTGATTCCTTGATGAACACTAGTGAACATGTGAGGGAGGGATTATGAAGTTGCAAATCCCAAAATAGACTACAATTTTGTGATTTGTGGAGTGATTAAGTTGTTATGGTACTAAGAAAAATTGCCGTAATGCACACGTTCAAGTGAAATTTCTCTCTAAATCTTGATATGACAAAATGTAATATGACTTTTTTTAAGTGTTAACGACAATTTCAACGTTAAATGGTAATGAAAGTTAGTGGTGCCGACAACGAATATGGATGTCATGATTAAAAAAGTTATGTGATTCCATGATGATCACTCGTGAACATGTGAGGGATGGATGATGACAAATCGTATGAAATTGGATGAAAGTGAAAGTACTTGTTCATCAAGGAAAGAAGGTCGACATTGAATACGTAACGAAAATTTATGCAACCGGGATGTTGCCCCAATTGGAGGTTCTTTCGTTTTCTATTAATCTCATATGCAACAACCAATCCTCCTAATTTATTTCTTATATCACGTACAAGGAAATATTGGACTACCGACGTCTTTAAAATGTTATATTGTCAGATTATTAATCTAAACTATGACCATTAAGATTGGTCTGAAACCTTGTCTTGCCAAATAATTTTTAAATATTATTTGTCAAATTATTAATCTTAACTATGACCATTAAGATTGGTCTGAAACTTTATCTTGACAAATAATTTTAAAACGATATATTATCAGATTATTAATCTGAACTATGACCATTAAGATTGGTCTGAAACTTTGTCTTGCCAAATAAATTGCCGATTCAAAATCTAAATCGTGAAGTTGTGAACAAATACAATATTGCCTTAATTCACAGTCTTGCAACATTATAATTCACATATTTATTGTAAAGAAATAGGTTCACATAAGTGATCATGTTAACAATTTTAATAATAGTTAATAAATTTAATACCTTCTTGTTACCGTCGAATAACTTTATCAATTTGACTTTGATAAATCTATATTGGATTAAACCATCAATGATTAATAAACAATAAAAAAAAAGACTGATGTAAGGAAAGATTGAAGACGTAGGTGTTATTTTTTCATATTTCATATTGTAAAATCAGTAATTAAAAACCTATTCCAAACGACGTTTACCAAGACAATTGGACACCAACCAGATGACCCATTAAAAACGGGATTTGGATCCTCTCCTGAGCTAATGGAGAGGATCCTCCTCATCAATCATCCTTGACCGTTGGATTTTTATCTAACGGCTACAATCATTATAACTTTAAAGGGACTTCTCTGTTTGTAGCCGTTGGATAAAAATCCAACGGCTAAGGATGATTGATGAGGAGGATCCTCTCCATTAGCTCAAGAGAGGATCTAAATCCTTAAAAATGTTACCCATGCTTGAAAGACTTGTCGAACTAGTTCAGTTCCATTGTTTTCCGTCCCATCCTGCGTGTCAAACATACTTGAGTGGAAAGACTTGTTTAATTTAAAAAAAAAAATTATATTCATCCACTTTTTTTTTTTCACTTTTTACAGACGCTTATTATTTTTGCCTTTTAATTTTTTATATATTTCTTTCGATTGGAAGACTTGAAATAAACAAGAGAAAATAAGGTGTTAAATTCAAAAAAAAAAATAATGTGTTGAAATTACTTTATAATATTTAACCGGCTTTGGGTGACCGATTTTCATGGCCCACGGAACAGCTGGACTCTGGTTTGGAGATACAAAATGGACATGATACAAGGCCCATAGCTAAAGTATGGCAACTTCCTGTTTGCTTGGAATGTAGTTGGGCCAGGTTTGACCTCAGGTATTTGGTTTTTTAGTCTTTTTTTTTTTTTGTGTATTTGTTTTGGAATTTTATACCGTGTATGATGTTTCGATTTTTTATTTTTTTATTTTTTTTGAACAAACGACATTATATATACTAAAAAGGTGGGCGAGTAGGCTAAGTCTCATACTAAGCCAGCAATAATATGGTTCAAATTTTTCTTTGGCGAAAATCGAACCAAAGACATCTCACTTACAAGAATAAAAAATAGATTTTTATCTTTATGTTTTGTGAATTCATTAATTTGGTCTTTTACGTTCTAAATTCATCTATTTTGTCCCACATTTATTGGTTTAGTCATCAATATTGTCCAAGCCGTCTATGTCTAAAAGTTTCGTGGAGATAAGATGTTATCAGCTTTGATGATTCTTTGTAATATCATATATAAAAACAAAGCCAAAATTTTCAAATACTTAACCTAGAGGTTTTTTCACTATCCCAAATGATAAATAAATATATGAGATTCAAATGTTTTAGAAATATTATATGAAATTGTAATTGATCTCAACTTAAAACAGTAAAACGTAAGTTAAATTACGCATAAAATATAAATCATGTTATTGATACTCGTAAAATTTTGAAGAACATACAATCTAAAAATGCAAGAACCAAAATATTGGAGAGAGAGAGAGAGGATAAGTTGAAAGAAGAGAACGTGTGGCAGAAACACTCACCAATCTAATCCACCATTCCTTCCATCCAACCTCATCGTCCTCAATCTTCTTCACAATTTCCCAGTAACAACAAACTCCTTGTATTATCCACCACCACATGGCATGATACCCATGTCTCCACGTGTCACCACACCACTCGCTGACCTGACCCCAGAAAAACAAAAGAAAGGAAAAGGATCCTCACTGGAATACGATCCCTAGAATGTATGATGAATGATGAATGATGAATGGATACGATTGCAGGATCTTTAGGATTCTCAGGAAAAGGATATGATGAAGATCTTTTTCTCGGATTTGGATCATCTCCTAAGCTTAGCATCCTGAGCCTACTGAGCAAATCACATGGGTTGTTGGATTTTGATTCAATGACTACAAAAAGATAGCTCTCTAAAAGTTATAATAATTGTAACCGTTTTATCAAAATTCAATGGCCTATGATTTGCTCAGTAAGCTCAGACTGCTGAGAGGATCCAAATCTCTTTCTCCCAAAAGTAAGGTCCCCACGATTAAACGGGGGGTCCCACAGTAAGCCCCATCCAACGGCATCCAGAAGCAAATCCGGACGGGGGTATAGTGGTAAAAGGAGGCGGCTATCTTCCTCTCTCTCAAATGATCTCCTCTCTGACATCGCATTCAACTTTGTTCATCTTTCTTGGGAGAGCATTTCTTCAAAGTAAAGCTCTCCCAACCGGAAATTCAATATCTTCAAATTTATTTTCCGCACACCAGAAAAAAAAAAAGATAAATAAAAGGAGGAGGGAGGGGCAAGAGAGAAAATAAGGGGAGATGGGAAGGGCATTTGTGTATGTGATTCTTGGAGGAGGGGTGGCTGCTGGGTATGCAGCTCTTGAATTCACCAAGAGAGGCATCTCCCGTGGTGAACTCTGCATCATCTCTGAAGAATCAGTGAGTTTCCTTTTCCTCCCTCCATTTTTCTTCACGTTTTCAATTGTTCATAGCTGATAATTATATGTCTGATAGATATAATTAATATATATATATATATGTGTGTGTGTGTATATGGGTGTGTGTGTATGTGTATATGTGCAATTTCTAAGCTTTAGCTATGTATTTTGAGGAGAAAACAGGAAAAGAAACATGATTTCTTATATAATTTCAAATTCTGGAATTTGGGTTTGTGTTGAAATGTTGTTTAGCGTGTGAGGATGTGGAGAGTTGTCCTGCATCGGAAAATTGAGCAACCTTGCATATCCAATTGGTTTTTGCCATCGGAACCTCAACTTTCTTCGTGTCGAATTGTATTAGCTGATTGGATTGAACAATGTGGACCGTTGGACCTATGCACACTCTTACACACACGATATATACTCGTAATGTTCGGAATCTATTGCAAATTCTTGCTTTGCATAACTTTTCAAACAAAACAGTGCTATGTTTTTAGCTAAATTTTTCGAAGTTGTTTTAAGGAAGAGGGAAGACGGACGATGGTGTATGTGTCGTAGAGATTTAATCGAACTTATGAACTGCTTATAAGCTTCAAAACAATGTCAGGTATAGCAAAACCAGAAAGAATAAGGTTTATGTCGATACATGTAACCACCATCATCATATTCTTTTGTTGATTTCATTTTGTAACACAAGGGACAAATTCCATGATCGGGAATTCAAGGGTTGCGCTTATATCTTTTTCAGGTTCCACCTTATGAGAGACCTGCTTTAAGCAAAGGCTTTCTACTTCCAGAAGGTATAAAACATCTTCAATTGCACCAACATGAGAGCCTACTGATTACACAGAAAATATTTTCAATCTCCTGAGTAATCCAAATGCCAATATTTTCCATCTTACTTTCAACTGTCTGTATCTGAGACGTTGAATCAGTTTTCTACTGATTGGTCTCCGGATGACTCAATTATATTAAAAAAAGCAGAAGGACATCGTTATTCCTTCAAACTCATTTTCTTCACACATATCTATCTTCAATTCTGCATTGAATTTACTCTTTTCTTCAATTCCGCATTGAATTAATTCTTGCAAATTGTGTTCATGTGCAGCGCCTGCACGCCTGCCATCATTTCACACTTGTGTTGGTGCCAATGAGGAAAGGTTAACTGCAAAGTGGTATAAGGAGCACGGTAAGTTTCTGTGACGTCTTGCTTCTTTAATTTTATATGTTAATAGGAATTCTAGGGGTCGACATGTTGTTGTTAGAATATTTGTGATGATTATGTGCTATAAAGTCACTAAACTGTGGTGCTTTATAATTGAAATCGAAGTAGATAAACTGAATAATTGTTATTATCTTCTTCTTTATAGGGGTCGAATTAGTTCTTGGAACTCGAGTCAAGTCTGTTGATGTGAGACGCAAGACACTACTGACGGGATCTGGGGAGACTATAAGTTACAAAATTCTCATTATTGCAACAGGTGCTCGGGTATTGAAACTGATCTTATTTTACTTCTTGCTTTTCCTGCTGTATATGTTATGTCAGTGCAAAAAGTAGTACAATGGAAACACTCAATTAAAATATAAGCAGTATTGATGTACCACGAAATCAAGTAAAGGAGTATCAATACCGGATTGAAGAATTAAAATGTTGTAGTAGACCTACAACGTGCTAATTAACTTTTCTACATCTGAGTTAATGTGGTTGCATTGGACATTATTATTCAGAATATAGCTACCAGTTTAAGGGTTATTTTTGAAGGATAGAATGCTAAGGGAAATTCATTTCCTCATTTAATGGATAATGTGTTTGTGTGTTGAAAATAGGCACTGAAGCTCGAAGAATTTGGAGTCAAGGGATCAGATTCTGAAAATGTGTGTTATTTGCGAGATTTGGCTGATGCCAATAGACTTGTCAACTTGATGGAATCTTCGTCTGGCGGGAATGCTATTGTCATTGGTGGTGGCTACATTGGAATGGAGTGTGCTGCATCATTGGTGATCAGTAGGATGAATGTAACGATGGTTTTTCCAGAAGAACATTGCAGTAAGTACTTTTATTCTGATGCAGAGCAAACATAGTCGCATCTTTTTTCTGTGTATGTTGTGGGGCATCTGTTTGATTTGTGGTGAGAGAGTTCTGGCAAGCAAATGGATCAATGCTTTTGTTTTTTGCAGTGGCCCGATTATTCACACCCAAGATCGCAAGTTTTTATGAAGAATTTTACAAATCCAAAGGAGTGAAGTTTGTTAAAGGAACCATTTTGTCCTCGTTTGACATTGACTCAGATGGGAAGGTAAAAGTTAAAATTCTTCTAGAATAACATATGAACTTCGAGTGTTTATTGACTGAAAATGTCCTCATGTTCAGGGCATGATAATATTGAGATGCTTTCGTCGAAACAAATTCTGTACTTTCTTAAATAGAGAAACATTGGTTCCATGTGTATAAGATACATTTTCTTTGAATTCGATGTCGCGATTGAGATGCTAAATTTTTCTGCTCAATTCTTGAACAGGTGACTGCTGTTAATCTTAGAGATGGAAGTAGTCTTCCTGCAGACATGGTTGTTGTGGGAATAGGTATCCGTCCAAACACGAGCCTGTTTGAAGGTCAACTTACGCTGGAGAAAGGTGGTATCAAAGTGAATGGAAATATGCAGTCAAGCAATAGCTCAGTCTATGCAGTGGGAGATGTTGCCACATTTCCAGTCAAGGTATTTGGCGAGTCCCGAAGGCTTGAACACGTTGACTCAGCAAGAAAATCCGCAAGACATGCTGTTACTGCAATCATGGAACGACAACAAGTTGACGAATTCGACTACCTACCATTCTTTTACTCAAGAGTCTTCACCCTGTCTTGGCAGTTTTACGGGGACAATGTAGGAGATGTAGTCCATTTCGGAGACTTCTCAGGAGGCACATTCGGGGCCTATTGGGTAAAAAAAGGTCAACTTGTCGGGTCTTTTCTCGAAGGCGGAACCAAGGAAGAGTACGAAGCCATAGCCAAGGCCACCAAGCTGAAGCCAGAAGTTGAGGACCTAGCGGAGTTGGAAAGGCAGGGTTTACGTTTTGCAGTGACTGTTAGCCAGGAACCACCGCCATCATCACCACCGCCTCGTGATGTTATCAGTTCTGGCATTGTTCTGGAGAGGCCGATATACGCTTTTCATGCAACCGCTGGCGTTGTTGTGGCTGCATCGATAGCAGCGTTCGCGTATTGGTACGGAAGGAAGCGCCGGAGGTGGTGAGCAAATGTTTTGGGGATGTAATATAACCGTGTTGTTGACATGTTGTGTGGCATTGATAGGTGTAGAGATTGAGAGATGCATCAAATATTGGATCGTATTTATTGAGGAAGCAAAACTGTAGTTGAAAATAATTAATGAAATACAAAGAATTATATATTTTTATAAATTTGCATGTCGATATTTCTACTTATATTGATTTTAAATTATGCTAGCATGTGCGATCTCAAATCAACAAAACTCTGTTTTGTGAGATTCGGAAGATGAACGTCTATCGTGTGCAGTGGATCCAATCTCTTCTCAATTCTTGTCTTTCTTGTTTCAAGTGCTTCAACGTACATTTTCTTTTATTACAAACGGTAAGATCAACGTGCTTCATCGTATGTTTTTTCTTTTAGACAAAGCAGAATTTTTTTTAGTACAACGATATATTTTACACTAAATATAACCAATTAGCCTAACCAACATTTGCACTTCATGGTTGCACTTTAACATAACCTCATATGTTCTCCCCGTTGCTAGTGAAAGGTGTTGGTAAGAAACCAATTTAGACCATACAGATAAGGTCTTGAATAGAAAAAGATAAGGTCAATAGAAAAAAAAAAAATTATGTGTGTTCGTGGCTCGATACGATACATCAAAGTTAAAAATACAATTGGTTGAAAAGTTGAAAAAAAAAATTCTAATGAATTATATTATAAAACACTTGATGTGCTGGGCCGTAAACTCGACACACTGACAAATTTCTCCTTAAATAAAAACAAAGTGAGAAAACAGTACTAGTGTCTGGATTCATTGTTTCAACTAGTAGGTAAATCATAAAATTAAGTTAACAGGCGGGCATTTGGTCTAGTGGTATGATTCTCGCTTTGGGTGCGAGAGGTCCCGAGTTCGATTCTCGGAATGCCCCTGCCTCCTATTTTTGTGAATTATTTTTCATTTTTACCCTTTTAAAATGCTATTCCCATACCTTTTGTAGCCCTTTAAAAAGGCAACACTAGCGTGCAATTTTAGGGAAATTTTCACAATTAACAAGGTTAAAACCGTCAACCAAAGAACCCAGCACCTACAATATCTCCCATGGACATTTTAGTTCCGCAATTCCTTATCCTATCTTCTTCGCACTCTCCATTTCTCTCCCTCTCTCAGTCCTCAAAAGCTCCGCAACAATGGCTGCCACTCTCTCCACACTCACTCTGGGCACTCCCTCCTACCCCGCCACGCCCGCCGCCTCCTCCTTCCCGTCCCACTCCACCAAACCCACCCTCCAATTCCCCTTCAACCCGCAAAACCCTACCCTCGCCCACCGCGCCACCCACATACGCCCCCTCGCCGCCGTCGAAGCCCCAGAAAAGATCGAGAAGCTCGGCAGCGACATCTCCAGCCTCACCCTCGAGGAAGCCCGCATCCTCGTCGATTACCTCCAGGACAAGCTCGGCGTCTCTGCCGCTGCCCTCGCTCCAGCCGCCGCCGTGGCCGTGGCGCCAGGAGCGGGCGAGGGCCCCGCCGTCGTGGAGGAGAAAACGGAGTTCGACGTCGTCATCGAGGAGGTCCCGAGCAACGCGAGAATCGCGGTGATCAAGGCGGTGAGGGCGTTGACGAGCCTGGCGCTGAAGGAGGCGAAGGAGCTGATCGAGGGTTTGCCGAAGAAGTTCAGGGAAGGGATTTCGAAGGACGAGGCGGAGGAGGCGAAGAAGCAGCTGGAAGCCGCCGGGGCGAAGATTAACATTGTTTAATCATGAATTAGCGCTCTTAATTAATCGGGTTTTGGGGGGTTTTAGCAAATGAGCTTTGTTTTTGTGTAATTTTATTCGCATTTTTTGGTGTTTAGAGATATGTCATTGCTCTCTTGCTTCAGTTTTCTCAATGCAATTGGAAATTGTAATTGTAATTTCAAGGTGAAAAAAAATATTTGATTGCTTTGCTTTTTGTAGTTTTATTTGGATTTTTAGCGTTTTCACTTGCATGTTATCTACTAATGTTATCAGCGATGTATCGATAATGTTGATATTCGTAAGTATCGATAACAAGTCAATATGTGCTTATATTAACATGGTACCAGTGGTGAAGCCATAGCAGCCGGCGCAAGGAGTTGCGGCCGCACCTCCGGTCATGGGAAATCTCCATGACGAGCGAGGAATCTGCCCCTCTGAAACTGCACGGAAGGTGTTCGACGATATGCTTGAATGTGTCTAAGAAATCTGAGGTAAGATTGGCTTGCAGGCGAGCTTACGCCATTGGAATTGTCGCTAATCGCACTGGAATTGGATGCAATGCAATCGGAATCGCAGACATTCGAAATCGAAATCGGACTTACAGTCAGGCTCCCTTACTCCAATGTTTCGGTAAGCATTGCAATTTTTTGCAAAATTAGTGGTTGATAGTAGCAGTGTTCTAAAAATCTTCGGCTAGTGATGCCTAAATCCTACTTATGTCTAGAGGGTTGGTTACCATTCCGATTAATACTTAAGCATTTGAAAATTAAGAAATTACGCATATACCTACTGAGACACCCATCTAGCCCGTTCATGTCGGCCTAAACACTTGTCTCGGAACTCGGATGTCAAATTAAATATTATTTTATTACACTATTTTCTTTTCTTTTTATTTATTAAACTATTATTTTCTGGGTTTGGAACGAAGAGTTTGGAGGAACTCGGATTCTCTCATGAATCCGCAGAGAACCCTTCCATCCTAGTCCTGCCAAAGCTCGGGAAAACCCTTCCATTGTATCAATTCTGTCACCGATGAGCCGCGAAAACAGCGACATTGAGCTGCAATTCCAATTGCTTTGACTGCCAACGTTATTTGCCTCACTGGGTTGGCAATCGGAGAGCACAAAAACCAGCTTGAAAGGGCCTTTGGAGAGCTTGCCAAATGCGCGAAGATGGGAAATTGGGGCGGCGGAGAGACAGGGGAAGGGGAGGGGAACGGCGTCGTGGGGTTCTCTGCAATTCGCCTCTAAAAAATATTAATAAAAAAAAAATTGACACTGCTGTCAAATTAAGAAAGTTGCCATTCCATGTCATACCATATCAGATTTGATTTCTTGGTTGGAAAACATTGTAGCTGTTTTTTTTTTTACTGTTATTGCTGATTTGGACATTTTGACATCTCCTTTGGAGATGATCTTAAGAAGATTGTAACATCTCACATCGCCCAGGAGAATCGATCATGTAAATCTTATATGTATATTCCTATCTCTACCTAGCACGAGGTCTTTTGGGAGCTCACTAGCTTCGGGGTTCGTCGGAACTCTGAAGTTAAGCGAGTTTGGACGAGAGCATTCCCATGATGGGTGACCCACTGGGAAGTTTTCGTCTGAGTTCTCAGAAACAAAGCCGTGAAGGCGTGGTCGGGGCCCAAAGCGGACAATATCGTGCTACGGTGGAGTCGAGCCTGGGATGTGGGGGGCCCGGGCCGGGATGTGATAATTTGGTATCAGAACCAATCACTGGCCGGAAGTGTGCCGACGAGGATGTCAAGCCCCTAAGGGAGATGGATTGTAACATCTCACATCGTCCAGGAAATGTAACTTGTGAGAACCCGAAAATTTTTAATTAGTTAGTAGTGCAAGTGTTTGATTTAACTCTCTAATCTATATAATTAGACTAATATGTAAATTGGTTCATATTTTTTAAGATTCATTATATATATATATATATATATATATATCATATACTATATACATCTATAAAAAAAAAAAAGGAGACAAATACAATATTTTGTTATTACTTTATTTTTATTTTTTTTCCTCCTTCTGGATGACAACCCAATAAGGAGTTCACAATCTCCTTATCTCCTTTTGTCTAGAAAGGGGAAAAAGAAGCCCTAGCTTTTTCTCTATTCGAATTCCATAAGCAAGAAATAAGTTTTTGTCGTTGAGTCTTTAATTCCATACTTATCTAGAGTCAAATTGGAGTAGCCAACAAGTAATTCATGAGGTAAGTTTGTTTTTGTTTCCTTATGACTGTACATTGAGCTTGTGTTTCATTTTTATTTTAGGGGGCTTTGAAGAGGTTGGTTAATCAATAGTCAATTTCTTTCAGCCAAAAACCCTCATAATTTTATATGTTCAATTTCCCCTTTGATTTCAAAATATACTTATGTTTTGTTATTGTTTAAAACAGAGAGCTTTCATAAACTCAAAAAGAAAGAGTCTTTTATGTTGAGGTTTTGGTTATGGATTGATAAGAAGGAAGGGATTTCAAGGTGAATTTTTGAAACATGAAACTTTTGAACTAGTCACCCAGGTCAATAAACAAATTTTGGTGTTGGAAACGAGTTCTGATTGTAATAATATATTTAGATATTATTGGTGGATTCGTATAGATATCCAATATTAATTTTGCATAACAAATTTCCACCATACAAAAACTTTTAGTTTTAAAACTATTTTTAACTAGAAAACTGAAGTGCGTTTTGTTTGGGATATTATTATACATACTTATTAAAGTATGTATTCTACCAAGTCTATTTATAATATGAGTTATATTGTATGCTTAAATAGTGATAGTTTAT
Organism: Pyrus communis; assembly: GCF_963583255.1. Taxonomy (NCBI): domain Eukaryota; kingdom Viridiplantae; phylum Streptophyta; class Magnoliopsida; order Rosales; family Rosaceae; genus Pyrus; species Pyrus communis. The sequence goes on along the minus strand of NC_084813.1, from coordinate 25,209,905 downwards.
ACTTTGAATAGGAACTCACGAGTTGGATCAAGATACTTGATCAGTTTGGCAGTTACGTGGACTTACGTTGTGGCTTCGGAACCAAGTAGGGGGTGCTTGGGAAACCTCATAAATATTTATTCTTTTATTATTTGATTAATACATATTGATTGATATTTATCTATATGGTTGGATTCATAAACTCATTGCCTATACGATTACTTGGATGGATTGAGATACATGTTTTTCATTCATTTGTTAAACAATAAACTGATTACCTTGAGTGGAGATTCTTGTGAAGGAGATAGGGAAATGGGCATTGAGGAAGGCTTTTGTGTAGTTGAGCCTAATTCTTGGCAGGTACTAGGTCTCAGGCTAGCCCCAAAGTGCACAATAATTTTAAGGGTAATACGGGACTGGCAAAAGGGAATTAGGCAAGAGCACTAACGAAAGGAAAATATGGTGTTTGGGTTCAGGTTAATAGGGTCTGAAGAGAGAAACTTTGTACATTTATACATATCATTTTTCTAATGTGTTTTAACTACATAAAAATAATATACTCATGGTTATATATATATATATATTGAGGTATAATGTCCCTACTAAGCTTTATGCTCACCCTAATTAAATTTGTGCAGGTTCGGAACCAGAGAATTAAATCATGTGCTAGAGATGTTACTTGCTGTATGATATGCATAAATAGAAATAAAATAAAGAGCTTGGTGGTGTTTGCTCTTTTGTTTGAATAAGGAACAAGAAGCTTTATGCAAATTTATGTGAAGTGTACTTTGTAAAACTTGAGAATTATCTCTTGGTGAACAAATGTGAATTATGTTTGAACAAATTTATATCTTCTAAATAATTTTTTTTTTCTTTTCTTTCTTCACTATTTAACTATGGATTAATCTGTTCTTAAAGATTTTATTCCATATTAAATTGTGAATCATGCCTTAATTAGAGTTTTAAGTTAATACTCCGATTAGGGTGTGACACCACATCCCGGGCTCGACTTCACCGTAGCACGACACTGTCCACTTTGGGTCCCGACCACGCCCTCAAGGCTTTGTTTCTGGGAACTCACACGAGAACTTCCCAGTGGGTCACCCATCTTGGGAATGCTTTCGCCCGAACTCGCTTAACTTCAGAGTTCAGATGAAACCCGAAGCCAATGAGCTCCCAAAAAGTCTCGTGCTAGGTAGAGATGAGAATATACATATAAGGGTTACAGGATCCACTCTCATGGACGATGTGAGATGTTACAATCCACTCCCCTTAGAGGCCCGATGTCCTTGTCGGCACACTTCCGGCCAAGGATTGGCTCTGATACCAAATTCTAACATCACACATTGCCCAAGGGAGTGGATCCTGTAAGCCTTATATGTATATTCTCATCTCTATCTAGCACAAGGCCTTTTGGGAGCTCACTGGCTTCGGGTTTCGTCTGAACTCCGAAGTTAAGCGAGTTCGGGCGAGAGCATTCCCAGGATGGGTGACCCACTATGAAGTTCTCATGTGAGTTTCTAGAAACAAAGCCGTGAGGGCGTGGTCGGGGCCCAAAGCTGACAATATCGTGCTACGGTAGAGTCGAGCCCGGGATGTGACAGATATGTCAAATTTTAAACCTAAAATTTAAATTTGAAGGCTTACGTGGCACTTTGTCATCTTTTAAATTTTTGCCCTTCAACCGATATGTCAAATTTTAAACATAAAATAATAATTCATATGTATTTTCTTTGCATTGGAAATGAAAAGAAACAAAAGGATAATGCTTTAAACCAGTAAAAAATTATTAGTATCGGCATGTTGATAATTGCTTTGCTTTTTTCATTTTTTGGTCGAATCATTGTGAGTTCATCCCAGACAAAGCAAAACAATGATTGGTAGCAGCCACCGTTATAGAATTAGAGTAGAACCTTATAGATCGCGTATGAACGATGATTGCTGATAACAAGACTCGAAGCTTAGTGAGACAAGACATGAGACAAAAATTTTACCAACTGATCAAATCCCCGTTGGAGAACCATATATTCTTTTGAATGTCAATGTGGATAATTAATAATTTTATTTTACGAATAACTGATGCGTCTATCTTTTTCATCGTGAAATGCGCGTCATTGTATACATCTCATGACATAAAAATGGGGAAAAGAAACAAAATTTGGTATAATGGTAGGTAGATGGCGAAAGGCAAATGACTCCGATGACCCAATCTATTAATTAATTTAATTGTGTAGCCTTTTTACTACTAATAAACACCTAAATGTCAAATCATAGCTGCATTTTACAGAAGTTGTTTTATTGATGACGGTCCAATGGATTGGCTGAATCCACGTGCGTGGATATTAAGCTAATGAACAAATAACAACAGAATGAGAGATTTTCTCATGTACTCGCCTATCCGGAAATCGAACGTTACATGTAATAATATAAAGACTCAATTTTATGTAGGTTCATTGAAATTCAATTTTTATTTTACTTTACTCTTTAAAATTCAGTAGTCGTGATTTTACTTTTGAAAACTCAAAATTTACTTCAAATTGCCTTCTTTACTTTGAATTCGTTAAACTTCCACTAAATTTGCCTATCAAGCATTTAAACTATGTATGTGGCAGAACCACCTCCCAATAAGATTATCCATTGGAAAGGCCACATGTCCAAGACAACTAATTCTACTGTTTAGCTTCCTTTGCCTCGCCGTGTGCGAGCTCGTTGACGGATTTGAGTCCATGACCATACCGGCGGCGTCTCGCCCTACCTTTTCCAGGCTACTTTTATTTTTCACCTTCAGTTATTTGGACATTTTTTTAAAAGTATCAGAAAAAAGGGAGTTTTTAGAGAGAATTTGTGTATGAGTTTAAAATTTTGACTTGACTTTGGTGCGTCTAGAAAAAGAAAGAGAGAGAGAGATAAATTCTAGGTTAAAGGGGTTCTCGACGGCGAGATAGGGATAAAAGACGCGAGAAAGTCGTTCACTTCTTATTGAGTTTTGGTTTGCGATTTGATTTAAAAATTTGGTCTACTTAGCATTATTCGTTTTTAATTTACATCATCATATTTGACAATTTTTAGACAATATTAATAGAAACAAAGTAATATGGAGCGAATTTTAAGTTTTATAAAGTAAAATGACGATTTTTTAGTTTCATGTTGCAAAAGATCAAAATCAAGTTCTATGATACACAGCTAAGAATAAGCGTAATATAAATGAAAAGATGATATAGTTTTTGTTAAATTTTCCTAAATTGAAAGGTGATTTTCCTAAATTTAGTGTAAAAATGTGATTTTACGTTAAAGTAAACAGTACTTGGAACTTTTTATTAAATTTTCCTAAATTGAAAGGTCTCTCGTGGTTGTAAACTGATAGTGGCTGGGATCACCAATCACCATCGCCTTTACGGTGGGTTCTGTTTTATAAAATATACAACGGACACGTGGCGATCATCCATGTACAATCTGGGGCTTTTCATTTCAAGTCACAACATGGTAGATTTTCAGCCGTTTGATGTCTCCAATGCCACAATTGAACCTGCGATCATGATTGCTCCTCTTCGAAATCCCTACAGCAAGAACTACACTCTCGAATACACAGCGAGTACGTCCCTATTCCAGACTCTCGCGTCTGGGCACCTCGACAAACCCAAATGTCAGCTGACCGTACACAAAACGTCGAGATGACCGCACAAAATAAGAGAGAATAGAAGTGTAGGGAAAGTGGGAGGGCAGAAAAGCCTGGTCCCTGTTTGAAAACTATCCAACAGGATTCTCTCTGAATCTTTTTGGTGAGGATATTTGAGATTTGTAAATCGTATCATTTTATCGTACATTGTGCAGTTAGTTTTTGTCAAATACTATTTATGTTTAATTTTAAAATAATTTATAATCGCATAATATACGATAAATGAACAAAATTTACGAATCTTCAGAATTCACATCAAAAAGATCCGGCCAAGATCAAGATTCGAAAACGACAACAAAAGCGAAATAGCCGCGTCGTCTCAAGTCTCAACCCCCACTCTCTCCTTCTCCACTCTCTGAGCTCCCACCACCACCACCGCCTCACGCCAATTTCTCGCCCGTTTTACCGCGATATTCCCCCCCCCCCCTTCCATCCGCCATTTCTCTCTCTCCCTCTCACCGTCTCACGTACAAAACGTATTCAAAAAATTTCAAAGTTTGAATTCGGATTTTTCTCTTCCGGAATTCAATTCGATTCCGGAAATCCGTATTCTTTTGTTTTCGTAGTTTTTCTCTGAGAGAAAAAGAATCGTCTCCGGAGCTTGCAGGTTTTGTTTGACCAACAAAAACAAAAGCTTGAAGCTTTTGGTTTCTTCAGGTAATATAATTTCCCTTTTGTTTTTATTTTTCGGTTGTATAATATATATTGTATTTGTACATGTTTGTATACATTTAGTTATTGTATAATTTATATTAATTCCCGACTTTTCGAGAAAAAAAAAAAAGCAAAAACAAAAACCTAAACCCTAGAATGTGCTGATTTTTACATAATTTTTTATTTTTACATAATTTTTTGTTTTCGTTTTTGGGTTTTGGGTTTTGTATATGATTTGGTTCAGCTGTGAAATCAAGATTTGAGCTTGAGCTTGATTTTCCCGGGAAAATATTTTTCCAGGAATTGGGAATGGTGGGGACGCGATCTACTATATCCCTGGAGGAGGATTTGGGTTCTGCACCTGGACCGGAGAAGCTTGAAGTTCCAGGGGAGAAGACGATCAGGGAAGTTGTCAACCACTCGGGTGGGGGCCGGGCTGGCTCAGGTGGGTCCGGTCGGGGAAGTGCCGGCGGTGGAAGGAGTTTTGGGAACCTGAACGTTGATGTATCTGATGCTGAGGAGGGTTTGGTGAAGTTGAAAGGGAAGGGGAGTGTTGAGAAGTTGGAGTCGGTTTGGAGTAACGAGAAGAAGGTGGTGAGTGGCGGTGCTGAGGCGGAGAGTGGAGGGAAAGGAAGAGGGGTTGGAGAAAATGGCGGTTCTTTGGATGGGATTGGAGAAGTCCCGGATGGGACTGAGACTCGTGAGGCCGGGGCTGATGTGAACGGAGGGATTGAAGAGAATGGGAGCTGTTTGGATGGGATTGGAGAAGACCCGGATGGGAAAACTGATGAGATTACTGAGGACATGGATGATGAGGGACATGAGTTTCTTGTTGGGGACTTTGTGTGGGGAAAGATTAAGAGCCATCCGTGGTGGCCTGCACAAATTTGTGATCCTTCGGACGCTTCGGAGTATGCCCTGAAATTGAAGGCCAAAGACAGGCTCCTGGTGGCGTATTTTGGGGACGGAACATTTGCTTGGTGCAATTCTTCGCAGCTGAAACCGTTTGAGGAGAATTTTAGGGAGATGTCTCGGCAGAGTAGCTCGAAGGCGTTTGTTAATGCTGTGCAGCAGGCTGTGGATGAGGTTGGAAGGCTTGTGAGGTTGAAGATGAGTTGTATATGTGTAAAGGAAGAGTTCCTGGGTGAGGTTGGTCGGCCGTTGGCAGTAAATGCCGGAATTAAGGAAGGAGTTCGTGTGCCAGAAGGCAGGGTTGGGAAGCTTTTGGATCGTGTTTCTGAGCCAGCAGAGCTTCTTGCTGAGTTGAAACGTGTTGCAGAAGTTATGCCAATGTCTAGTGAGCTTGAGCTGAATGCTTTAAAGAGTTGGTTGTCTGCATTTTATTGTTCAAAAGGAGGCTATCGATTGCCTGTTTTCGTCGAAGCGCAGCCAGTTCCTGGTCTTGAGGATGATTGGAGGGAGGTGGATGTCCCGGTCCAAGGGCCATTTGAAGACTGGTTTTCTTCTCCCAGAAAAACAGGACAAACTGATCAGCCTTTAAACGAAAGCTCAGCTCAAGGTTTAGAGAATAGGCAACACCAAAGAAGGAAGCAGAAGAGCATTGCTGATCTTATGGAAGAAGACGATGATATTCAGGCGGAAACTAAGGAAGGAGCAACCTCAGAGAAAGCAGGGGCATCATCTGGACAGAACAAGCGGAAAGGTGGCGAGAATCATAGTGAGAGTAATTTGACTTCTGAATCCGGAAAGAGAAGGGCCAAGCTTTCAAAGACGCCAACAAGCTCGCAGATGAAAAAACTTTCTAGTGTTGAAAATGGTGCTAGTGAAACTAAGAAGGGTGTCTTAACAAGGAGCAGGAAGAAGGATGAACGTATTGCAATTGATGGCAATGGTGGCGAGACCAAAGAAGAAGCTGGCGATAGTCCTGCTTCAAGAGACGAGGAATTGCGCAGTGGCGGTTCACAAACTGACATGAAGGACCAAATTGATCACCCCTCTTCGACAAGAGAGAGGAAAAGGAGCAAGTACTTGTCCCCTCCCTTCATAAATCTAAAGACTGGAAAAAGGAGTCTAGACATAGAAGTAGAATCTCTGAAAGTTTCTAATGACAACCTTGTTGGGTCACCGAAGATGCTGAGTCCTTTCGCGGAGACATTACAGAAGAAAGACTCTACAGAACTTATTGGGAATGAGATAACTGGTGGCTCGAGTTCGAAAAAACCTTCAGAAGATGAGAAGAGCATTGATCCGATGAAAGCTAATGTATCTACTCATAAAGTGCTATCTGGACTCCGCTCTGCAGCTGTTAATCCATCATCTCGAGTAGAAAAGAAATCCTTTAAGATTGTTGGGGATTTCGTGGCCATATTCAGAGACTCGATTTATCACAATGGCTCCAACTACGAACTGTACAAGAAGAAGCAACCGCATAAGAAGAGAAAGAAGTTGGAATCTGAACCTGGCTCAATGGGGAAAGACCGAAATCAGATCACAGAAAAGCAAACTGAATCTGGGAAGAAGAGAACCAAGAAGAGCAGTGAGACAAAGTCCGATAAGTCTACACCAGGGCAAGCTACTGAGACATCAGGTTCAGAGCCTGGTAAGCGAAAATCAAAGAATGCTTCTGGAACTCCGGATTTGAAGAAAAGGCGTAAGAAGACCGATGAAACAGCTTCACCGGCATCCCTTTTTGTGACATTTGGCCCTGGGTCCTCTCTCCCCACAAAATCCGATCTTATCAAGATTTATAGTAAATTCGGAGAGCTGGACGAAACAGAAACAGAGATGTTCTACACCAATTTCTGTGCTCGTGTTTCCTTTGTAAAATTTGCCGATGCACAAGAGGCCTTCAACCATTCGCAAAATGACAGTCCGTTCGGAGCTGCCAATGTCACTTTCCGGCTTCATAATCTGGCAGCTGCTTCGAAGGTTCGCGAGCTGAGTGAAATATCCAATTCTGCTCCTGCCAAGAAGTCCAGAGGCAAGACCAGAACCCAGGCATTAGCTTCACAGCCACCCGCCGCTGTTGGCGAGGCGTCACAAGTCGACTTAATCAAGCAGAAACTGGAGAGGATGACCTCAATGCTGGGTGATTCAAATGGCCAAGTGTCGGATGTGACGAAATCGAAACTGGAGAGCGAGATAAAGGAGCTGTTGGGGACGGTAAGCACGATGGTCTAGTCGTCGTCGTAGATGAGTTTCTCTGCTAGGGTAATTTGAACCTTTTGTTTCTGCACACAATCCCAGTCATGTGATATAGTTAGTGAGCGAGCGCGTATGCAGGCGAAGTTAGTATATCTCCATGTAACTAGTTGCTTTGGCCTATAAATATAGATATCAAAAGGAGTTATGTTTGATGTAAATTTCAGTTTTCTTCGGTCTTCCGAACGGAACGACGCGCAAACTTTCGAGGAGATGCAGAAGCAACATGGATAATGTTTCGGGGATGAACAAGTATGGCAAAGAGAAAGAGTGTTAAGCCGAATACTAGATGATGAACAAGATAGCACGAAAACAAGCGCCCAAACTGATTGCGGTACAACACGAACTACTACTCAAGTTTCATCGTACATATTAGCGTAATTCCCTCTGCGTATGATTTAGATGAATTTAAATTCACACGACAGAAGCAACACATTTAATTTGTTCCCAGTTGGTATTTAGGTACAAGGGTCTGGTGTCGGAAGAGTGTATTGACGGAATAAGGAAACAGAGAATACACATTCCGGTGACGCTCAGTCATCGACAGGATCCTGGGGTGTTTCCTCTGCACTGCGCTTGATTGTGATGACGGGGCACTCAGCGTGCTTCACACAGAACTCGCTCACAGTCCCAACAAAAACCCTGCACATAAAAGAGAGAAGGGAAATTCTATTAGCGAACTGGATTAGCCTTATTATCTAAGGAAAATTAATGAAAAGAGCTTGAAAACCTTGAGTTTTAACGAAAATAACAAAATAAAGGGTAAAGTGAATAGTACCAGAATTGACTTCTTAGTATAAAAATGTGGTTTTTCGTTAAAGTAAACAATATTAGGAGCTTTCCGTTAAAGTTTCCTATTATCTATGATAGGTATATAACCCAATTATCCGCTAGTTTCAAAAGATGCGAGAAAAGGACGTCTGCAATCTAAGAAGGCTAGGAACAGTTGATATCAAGGTAAGGACTTCTACCTCTGGAAAGGTCCAAGCCCCCGACAGCCCACCACCAGAAAGTCTGGCTGGACACGCCTCACCTCACGGCAGATTACTTCCTTGGCGTCCCCTCTTTTGATCCATGCTTCACAAGCAACCTACGATAATTCCAATATGCAGATGTTATCTCAAAGTACAACTCAGTATTCTTCGGATGGAATTATTTATAGTTGCCCTCCATCCCAAAACACAGAAGTTGGGTACCCCAATTGCATGACATCTGTCAACAAAGAACTCCAGCAGATGAAGCCCTCTGGCGCGGTCTCTGTCCTTCATGTTCTTAAAATCCTCCGGCGATGCATAGACACTGTCCATGTCATCAAAACCTATTATAGAAAGAGGGCAAAACATATTATTATCAGTAACAATTAGTTGCCAGCAAATGCACAGCGAGGAAGATGGGTTAAAATCACATCATTACTAAGAAGGAAAAAAAGCTTGGAGGGGTTTTCGGACAATCAAAATGAAGTGCTAAGCACGCTCAAATCAACAAGAATAAATAGAAGCTCAGTTAGATATAGCTGGAGTGATTGACATTGTTCATACAACAAGGAACTCATATCAATTCGGGATCATAATTTCTCTATGCTATGCTCACAGTTGACACTAGAGAGCCGCATCGACAAGAATTATGATCATGATCACGATGTTTGGGTCACACAATGCCTTTTGACACGACGAGAAAATACATGAAGCATGCTATACTAAAACAGAAATGATGTCACCCTATCAAAGCAAACATAGAGATACAACCATAAACAAAGTAAAATTGCACAGAAAATGGTCAGATCTCGCAATCAAACTCAAAATTGGAAGTCAATGTATAAATATTCGCCGCTTAAACGAACTAGAAAATCGACTATAAAAAATGAAAGAAGTGATCAGACTACTAAAAAGCTATCAAGTTCTCCCGTTCGGTACCAAATTCTACTGAAAATTGCTTAATTACGCAGCAGATTACATCTAATCAACAATCATCGCCTATTAATTTCAGTTTACAAACCAAATGACACTGACAAATTACTGATAGCGAAGCCAATCACCCCTGGCCCTCCTGATCCAATTATTTCACTTATTTCACTAATTTCCAGTAGGAAATTACAGTTACGCTTTCAATTTCCTCATCCTTTCATTTTCTATTCAAATTCCTCCGTTTTCTCGGCAACCAAACAGAGTACAAGCACAATTACAAAATCGAAAATCACAAAAGTAATAACAGAAAGATAGAGCAAGAGAGATGACCGTCTTCATCGGGGACTTGGACGTGCAGGAACTGGAGCTTGAAACCACCGGTGTTGGAGCGCACGATCTTCTGGAGCGTCCACTCGAACGCCTTCCTGCTGCTGATGGAGGGGTGCGGGTAGCCCTTGATGGTCGACTCGTTCACTGCCAGCATTATCCGGGTTGGCTCGCTTGCCATCTTCGCTTCGCTTACAACACTGAGTCGACTCGCTTGCCGATTCGAACTGTCTGGAAGCACAGTGCTCTCTCTCTCTCTCTGATGAAGACGGTAACTGAAGGATGACTTGCTTCGTTTTGTGGTTAGCCGTAAGCCCGATTAAGCACATCGCGCATCTAGGCGTAGGATAGGGCATATCCAATAGAAGGGTGCTAACCTACGCTGTTCAGTTACTGACAATGTGCCACGCGGCAGCATATAAAAGCGTGTGTCATGCCATGGCTTGTCAAAAATTGACGGGTCTATATCCTTTCTTTCTAATCCATCAAATTAGGAAATCTGTGTCATTAAAATTTAGTTCAATGATTGAAGTTATTATAAATTTTAAATTGGCTCCATGTTTATAGCTGTCGGCTGAAGTTATCATAACTTTTAAGATGACCACATATTTGTAACTGTTGAATCAAATTTCAATAGTATGATCCATGTTTATAGCTATCGCCATTGTATTTTTTTTTTTCTTTTCTGTTATATTTTTTTTAATGGACTAATTCGATAATTTAATATTGACAAGTATGTGAATAAATTTACCATCGACATGTCACTTATATAAATAATATTATCAATACTTTAATTACATAATTATTTACATATTTGTGGGCATAAGTTTACATGCCAAGTAACTGATGACATGACATCAAATTATTGAAAACACCACCAAACGGCCTCTCCTTAAGTGGATAAACAATGTTTTCTTTAAGGTTACGGTTAATAGTGTGATTTAGCTAAATTCTCTTTCTTTAAAATAGAATACCGTTAACTCATTTTGTTTTTCTTTCTAATCTATGGTATATCATTCCCCAACCCGAGAGATTTTTTTAGTGAGTCCGAAACACAGAGCAGAACATCATATGTCATAAATTAATACAATTGAAGAGATACTTAAAAAAAGAATTTTTCTAATTATATAATAACATTTGATGTTCTCCTCCCATTCCAAACACACCGAAAAATCTTGCTCAATCCCACCAAATGTTACATTGACAAATGTAACATTTCATTACCGTCAATGCTTCCGACGTCGGTTGTTCATTTCTCAACTGAACTCATGATTTGAAAAGATCTCAACGTAACATTTCATTAGCGTCAATGCTTCCGACGTTGGTTGTTCATTTCTCAACTTAACTCATGATTTGAAAAGATTACTGGTGTAAGTTCACAGGTGATACTGATAGCAACACCTTGCATCAAACAAAAATGTGAATAGTAATGTGAGTAATTGAAGGACAAGGATTGTCTGCCCTTTCGTGCCCTCTTGTTTGTGTCATCACGGTTAAGCCACGTCAACATTTTATATTACTATTTTTTTTTTGTCTTATTATCTCTATAAAAAAATCAATATAAAATATTGACGTAACTTAACTATGACCACATAAAACAGAAAGGCACGAAAAAGCACCAGAAATAGAAGGGTGGACAATACTTGTCGTAATTAAAAGGCTGGTTATTTTAATTTTCTAGAAAAAGGCAACCAACTCCCAGTTTTTTCTTGCTCTCGTGCTGCCTCCTGTCACTCTCCCACTGCCACAAACTCTCCTATTTCCTCACTCAGTCTCTCTCCAAAACTACTCCATTTTTTGTGATTTATAATTCATCTATGTAGAGAAATTTTTAAATATGTCGAGAATTGTCTGATCTAACAACTGTCATAATACAAGTGGTTAAATACTTAAAAAAAAAAAAAAAATCAACCATTTGTATTATATTGGATTGTGTACTCGTAACACTGAAAATCTCTTGTCCATTTCAAGGTAAATATGATAATTTAAACATAAACACCATGAAAATTACATATTGGCAAAATTGAAACAAGAAAGTTCTTAAATTATGAACATTAGAGAAAACTGCGGCATATTCAAAGTTGGCGTTTCTGTACGAGCTAGTGATTTTCACACTTGCAGTTTCTTCTCCTCCTGCTCATTCGTTGTTTTAGCCTATTAATTCCCCTGTGATATATTCACTTGTAAAGCTAACAAAAGACTTGAGTACTGAACGAGAAAATAAGAGTGCGTAAATCATTTCTCTTCTGTGAATAAGAAACAATTAAACAGATAGCAAAATTGAATACAAATTAAATTACATTACACAAACACTAATCGTATACAATTAATTTACGTTCCCTAATTGCCCCTTATTACCCAGAGATTGAGTACCAGTAAAGGAAACTCTCCCGAAACCCAGATGTCCAATCTGGTACAACTCTAGCCACACCCTCTCCGCCTCCAGCCTCGCCCCGCCACACTCCGTTTCCTCCTCGCCGTACCCGCCGCGCCGTGAAACCTCAGGTATTTTCCCCTCCTCCTCCCCTCTCTCCACCACCCACTCAATCCCTCTTTTACTGCTCCCACCCTCCTTGCATTTTCTCCTCTTGTTTTCCCGCTTTTGCCCCTTCCTGTTCCCCAGTCCCAAACACTTCCTCCCCACCATCCACGGCACTTTAACGAACGCCAGGGTCAGAAAGTTCACCACCGCGCAGGGGCAGCAGCAGAGCGCCACGCAGTCCGCGATCAACGCACCGCAGCACGACTTGCAGTAGCTCCCCGTGCACTCGATCCGGTCCCCCGCGGCGTCGTCCACGGGGTACCGGCTTTTCCGCGTGGCTGTCGTGGTGTGTCCCGCGGATGACGTGTGACACGCTCCGCGATGGTCGGACGACTCGGACGATGACGACGAAGACGACGACGAACTGCCGTGGTGGTTACGTAACGCCCGAGGCGGGTTATTGTCATCCATTGGATTTTATCTAACCTGCAAAAGATGAGAGATTTTGTAAATTTCAACGGTGATGCGGGAAGAGCGTATATTTTGATCCCGGGTTTCTGGGGAGGGGTTTTTCCTACATGTTTATGCTTTATACTGGGACGTGGGAGGAGAGAAATGCAAAGATATTATTTTCTTTCATGCATTTTATCTTGGTAATTACAAAAGGGCAAAGTGGTCCATTAAATTGTTTTGAAAGAGAGTTACATCATAGTTCATTAACTCGGAAGTAATTTTAAAATAATTGAAGATTTTTGTTGAAAATATTTTTGAAATCAATTCTAAGAAAAAATCCAATCGAATCATGAAAAAACATTTTTAAGTGTTTTCTGTAAAAAAATTCATATATGGTGTTTCTTTCAAAAAGCAATTAAAGTGTTTTTCAAACCCAAAATCAAATTCACCAAAAATAATTTTAGTAATTTTAAATACATTTTCAAACAAGTTCGTAATGTAAAATATCCATACCATACCAGAAATTACGGTAAAACTTACATGCAAAAGGGTAAAAGATGTACAAAATGTTTATTGACTAGTTTTGGCAGATGAAACCAAAGCGTTTGAACGACAAATGTGCCCCATTAACAAGGATGGATTTTTCATGTGAAATGACAGGCAAAGTGAATGAGCCAGTTCGGTACTACTTCATTCGTGGGGCAGAGATTTGAGGGTTAAGACTTTTCGTAGTGAGTCGGAAAATTTGAGTCCTAAATTTAAACGTCGAGCTTGACGGATCTCGCGAGTTTAGTTCTTATAATAGGGAATCTTTACCAAACTTGCCTATTAGAACAATAGTGTTATTGGGTTTTTCATAGTAGGTCGAAAAATTTGAGTCATGTAAAAAACCAAGCTCACACCGTAAGCTGACATGAGAGACGGAATCAAATTCAGACAACCCGATTCCTATATGCTTGTTGGGAAGAACATAAGGGCAAATTGGTAAATGGAGTGGTAGTAGTGACAGACAGAAGGGCACATATAGACCGATAGTGCAGCGCAGTATGAATTAGGGTTTTTGGTTGAATGATGAATGCATGGAGAGAGGTTAAAGGGTAAGGTAGAAAATGGAAAGGGGAGGAAAAAAGGTTAAAACCTGAGTTTATGAATAAGTTTCCCTCAATGTGTTTTCGTGAGACAAATGATCACTTCGTGTCTCAGCCTAATCCAGCTTTCTTACAATTTCTGTTCTGTCCTATCTCTCCATTCTCATCTTCCACCAATCAGTTTAATTTTTGTCTAAATATAATAACTCCAACTTTTCCTACTACACCAACTTTTACGAGTTGAGATCTTCCTCGGATCTCTGTGTTAAGAGTTCAAAGAGTAGAAAATTTGGACCGTTGAAGAGAGAGAGAGAAATCTGGACTTTTAATTTGTGTGAGGTGAACCAGCGAAATTGACTAATGAGAACTATATGATTTAAAATGAGTGGTTCGGATTTTTTAGTCCGTCGACTCTAGACATAGTGATCCGGGGAGGATCTCAATTCAACTTTTACATTAAATTTATTATCTATTTACAAACGATGAGATATTTATGTGCTTTCTTTTTATATCCAAGTTTGAATTTACCACGACTAGAAGGGTAGCAAGTATTTAATCTTATAAAACAGCTAAAATTATAATAGTTTAGGTTTGATAATAAAACTAGGTCCCTTAACGTTGTACCCTATAAGTTGTTTCTCTCTTTTTAAGAGCGGTATTTATTAAAACTTTAACAATACATCAAAGAGGTCCAAAAAACAAGCATATGAACATTACTATGAAAATAATAATATAAAAAATTTAAACTAAAGTAGACAAAAATCGCAAAATGAACATTATTATTTAGCTTCCAATAAAGATTTGTTAAGCACTTGACATTTTTGTTGAGGATAAATCGAAAATGTTGGGATGGGAATCAAACTCTAAAACAGAGAAATTTTTTAGTGTGTTCGGAACATAGGTTAGTACATCACAATTATTATACAGTATGGGGAAAGTGTTTTTTTTTTCAAGTATGTCTTCGATTGTATAATAATATGTAACATATCACCCGTGTTCCAAAAATCTCTCCTAAAGTAAAACATGCCAAAAGTCATGTGAAAAAGCAAATGGAGGTCTCTCTTTATCCAAAAAAGACAATTAGATAAAATTGAATAACTTTTGTCAAGAGTGAAATTCGATAGGAAATGTTACCATAAAATTGATGCTATGAGTTTTCTATATACTGAAAACTATACTTGATTGTCTTAATGCACTGTCAAAATCAACACACATCAATTGCACGAGATCCACATTGTATATTTGGGGGAAAAGAAGTATGAATTGAGATCCTCTTCGGATTTGCGTCTGAAACCCGAAAATTTGGACAAGTTATTTTAAATTATGTGACCCCCATTAGTCCATCTTTATGACTCACATCATCCAAACCAAGGGTTCAGATCTCTCTCTATTCAACGACTCGGATCTCTAGACACAAAGATCCAAAGAATATCTCAATTAAAAAAATATTATCATTTTTGAAGCATTATCAAATCTCGTGTTCTAATAAAATATTGTCAA
Organism: Pyrus communis; assembly: GCF_963583255.1. NCBI lineage: Eukaryota > Viridiplantae > Streptophyta > Magnoliopsida > Rosales > Rosaceae > Pyrus > Pyrus communis. The sequence goes on along the minus strand of NC_084813.1, from coordinate 25,194,680 downwards.
TGTGGTACTAATTTTAAAGTTCTAATCTCCGGAAGTTCACATGGGGCCTAAGATACGACCATGATTGGAAAAAAAAAAAAAATTAAGAAATACAGACACACAAAACTGACTACATTAACTCCACATTAATACAAATAAATTCTAACGTTATATCAGCAATAAGACATTTATTTTATTAAAAAGTGTATCAGTATAATCTAGTTTCATCCATCCCAATTGGCAGGTCTAGAAAGCAGAAAGAATCATTTTGAAAGAAACAGCACTAAATTTGGGAGAGATTCGAATGCGAAAACCAAAAACGATGAGATGGGGAATTTGCAGTTTTGGGTTGTTGACTGAGGGAAAAGAGGATTAAAAAACTAATAATAATTAATTAAAACATGGAAAAGAACAATGGCAGGAAATTAAAGTCATTAATCAAATTTAGAAAAAGAAAGTATCACAATCATACATATATGGTATATAGATATAAAAAACGGTGGATCTGAATTAATCGTTTGTTTGACTGATCACATGCGAGAAACTAGACTGTGAACTAAGAAAAAAAATTTCATTGTGTTGGGAACATAGTCTGGTATATAAAATATATTGATACAATTAATTTAAATTTCTTTGTCAAATTTCAACTAATTATATTCTTATATATAGTGTACTGAAGCGTGTTCTGACACACTGAAAAATCTCTTGAGAACTAAAGAAGATGCATGTCCTAATCATTAGTAGCCAAATGAAAAACCTTTTGATTATTTCTCGTAATTATTTCATTATTTGGCGATAATATTTTGTCTAGTGATTTTTTTAATCACAATTAGATGTTTAAACTCATTTTAATTAAAGTGTAACTTTCAATGATGACTTCAAAAATAATCGCTCTAAATCATGGATAATATTTGTGCGGTAGACCTGAATAAACAGTTAGCGACGTATAAACGTATTAGGCGATTAACGATTTAACAGTAGCATTTATAATGTCAGTGTATATACCTATTATTTTTAAGTTTGTAAAAATGAACAGTAAAATCCCCCTCAAATTCCAATCACTTCTTGTATTATAACATTTGTTGTATCATATTTTCGGTACACTGGAAAATTTATCCATCGCAAGCATACGGACTTAAATAAAAAGGTTAAACATGAGTGGGACCCATCCGCAGTAAATAAGTCAATCACCAATTGAGCAATTATAAAAGGTAATTAGATTGAGTGAAAGAAATCACTCACTAAGAAGCACAGCAAATGATATATCACATCACAGCAATGGCTTGCAGTTGCATGAATTGTCTAGCAATATCTAATCTACATTCCACATTTTTTCTCTTCATTCGAGTTCGAGCGATAGTCTAATCTAATCTAAACTACGATGCGCGCGTTCATACAGACATTCGTATTTGTATTCTACGGGAAAATGAATGAATGAGAGCAGTAATGCAAATGTGTATAAAGGAAGTGAAAGATAGAACTGACCTGGAGAAGCAAGATCAAATCAAAGGTTGAGATTTACGTCAAAGCATGTGATCTTGGGTCGACTCTGGATGATGAGAAAGCTCGATCGTTGGAATACAATGTGAAGTGCGTAATGAAAGATGAACAAGTTGGAGGTTCGATCTGATCTCAAATGCCCAGATTATATATATTTCCACTTGTTTATGTAACATCTATGCAAGCAGAAGAAAGAATCGCTCAACTCTCACTCTCTCTCTTACCCTTTCTCTCTCTAGCTCTCTCTGAGTCTGTGCAACTTTAATCTATTGTTTACTGACTTGTAAAGCTTTGTTAATGAAAGCAAAAGATTTTCTTATATAAAACTCTGCAGAGGGAGAGAGAGAGTGAGGGAGAGTTGAGAGAATGATGAGAGAGAGAGAGAGAGAGAGAAAGAGAGGGCATTGGCGTTGGTTTTCATGAGTACCGATGACAGCGAATATAGGGAACTGTTCCTCATCTACCCTGCTCTTTTACCACTCTTCCTCCTCCACCCTGCTCTCTGCTGCCCTAAACCTCTCCGTTTATTTCTCCGTTACCATCAGTTTGGGATGGCGTCGTAAAAAAAGAGTAAATTAGAGCAATGATCATTTAACTAAAAATTCATTACCATTTGTCCTTCAACTCATCAAAATGTGTAGCTACGATCATTTTCGTCAATTCTTCAGAATTTTGTCAAAATAAGTTATGTTGGAAGGACTATTGCTACAATTGAGGTCATTCAACTAATCAAAATGTGTAGCTATAATCATTTTCGTCAACTTTGTCAAAATTTTGTCAAAATGAGTTATGTTGGAATGATCATTGTTACAATTGGGTTAAATTTTGAGGGACCAATGCTCCAATTGAGTTAAAGTTGAGAGATCATTTCTTCAGTTGGATTAAAGTTCAGGGACCAATGGTAATGAATTTTTAGTTGAGGGACTACAGGTGCACGTTTTGATAAGTTAAGAGACCAATGGTAATGAATTTTTAGTTGATAGACCATTAGTCCAATTGAGTTAAAGTTAAAGGACCATTGCTACAATTTACTCTAAAAAAAACACTTTTGCTCGTAAGCGATTCTGCCAAAAATGTTTTTGTCAATAACATGTCAAGTCTAGTTGCTTCTTGCACCCAAAAATCCTTTCAAACTTTTAGTCCTAAACCTTTGTAGGAATTGTTTGAGATTGTTTCTTATAAAACACAAAGGTTTTAAGGTTAAATTTCAAAATCCCTAATTTCAGCAATTTTATGAAAAGTGTTTTTGCTAGAGTGATTTACTTTTGAAATTTAATCGAATAAATTTGTTACTATTGCTTGCAAACCATGATTCAATTTGTAAGCTTTTAACTTGGTTAATTAAACAGTTAAATAGGAATTACTAATATTTTTAACCAGCGTAAGGATATGGTTCTCAATTTTCAAGCAGGACCTTGTAAACTGTCACACGACCCACCACCCACTTATATATTACTAAATTGTTACTTTAAATTATTATTTTTTTGTTACAAAAAGCTTAGAGGGAGGGAGGTTACCTATTCCATAATCAAGCATAACATAAGTCTCTTTGATAACTTACAGAATGACTCTTTTAGCTCATTATTTTGGTTTTCACAACTCGTGTGTTAAGAGAGATTGACGGCAGTAGAACTCAAACCTAAGCTTTGGTCTTAACTCAACAGACCCTTGGCAATTGATACTCAATTCATTTTATCAAACAAATAATAATCTTTATATTTTGTTGAAATAAATATACAGTAATCATGAGCAGCACAATGCATGTTGAGAATATGGTCATGCATGCATCTCTCCCTGCAATTTGCATCTCTATGTCTGGTTGGGTTGGGTTGGGTTGACTCAGGAGTAGTCATGTGTCCTTGAATCTCTTTTTTCGTAATCTTTGCGTATCTTTGTTGCCGGCCATTTCGATCAAATTCTGGTCTGTTTTTCTAAACTAGTTAACATTTTAACAACCATTCGACAAGATTAAGGACAAGGGAAAGGGCAATACCATTCACAAATAAACATATATATATATATATATATATATATATGTTTTATTGGTCTTATTCTTATCGTTCCGACTTGTTTTCACATAAAGTTTGACGGTTAGAGAGAAGCTACAAGTCTTGATTTTGCCTATTTTGAATGTTTCTCCACAAGAATATAAGCTTCAAATTCAAACATTGGTATTTAAAACTACAAATTGATTTAGATAGGACTATTTTTGAACTTCCATATAGAGAGGAGCAAGTCAAGGGAGAACCACTTGCTGGTACTTGTCCCACATCGACCTGATATCAGTACATAGATATAAAGCTTAATATACTATGCGCAAGCCGAAGTCATCGCCTACGGTTGGAAATCCCTTTCTGGATTAGGTTTTCAGTCACCAGACCCACTTACTGACATCACTCATTATCAGCGGGCTCAAGGTCGGGCATATGTTGCCCGGACTTTTAGATGGGCTTCACACGGCCCACCACTTGCCCTCTTTTTCTTAGACTGCCGAAAGTGGTTTTTTGGGATTAAAGGGCATGTTTAGGGCCCTGCTCAAGGTTGGACATATGTTGCCCATCTTTTACGCGGGCTTCACACGGCCCACCACTTGCCCTCTTTTTCTTAGACGGCTAGAAGTGATTTTTGGGACTAAGGGATGGTTTGGTATTGCTATGCTTTGAAAAAAAAAACTGCTTCTAATGTGCTGTGAGGATAAACTTATTTTTGCTGTTTCACGTTTTCAGCTTTTTTTCACCCAAAACTGTTAAAAATAGCTATTTTTAAGTGTTTACCAAACATCTTTTTGAGCTCATTTTTTTTGTTTTATATCCACTTTTTATAAAAGCACATTAGTACCAAACCAGTACTAAATGACATGTTTAGGGCCCTTGCTGACACCAAGGGGTGGACATGCACTAGAAACTTTCTTTTTATGGTTGTTTCTCCTTCTTTAGTTAGATTATCTAAGGAGGCATAGGCCCATAGAAAATGGGCTGAATTTGCTAATCTGACAGGGTAGTCCACTGTCCAATAACATCAACTGTGGGCTCATAAGAGGTGTAAACCCAAAAGGCCCAGAAAGAAAAGCTTATAAAAACCCCTCAACCAATGCCATCGTTAACTGAAAACCCTAACCCCTGACCCCTCCACTCCGCAGCTCTCGCCGCCTCTGTTCGCAGCAGTTTCTTCTTGTTCTTCCTAATTTTTGTTTGAATATTTGTTGAATTTTGTTGATCGAAGTTGTGTATGTGTAATATTTAGATGGCAACGATGAAGAGTGCTTTAAATTTCTGACACCTCTTGTATGAGAAGTGCCTGTAAAAGGGCTCTTCGCTGAGCACTGTTAGCAACTCTCTGAGCCTCCCTCTTCCCCCTTTCTCTTTTTTTTTTTTTTTTTTTTCTTTTTATTTGCTTGAAATTTATTTTTAGTTTTTTTATACATTTAATATTTTTATTGGGCACTTTTTTCTTATCAATTTGACGATTTTCCCACAATTTATATATGCAAACATATTTTTTTTTAAGTTTATTTTTGTTTTGTTTAATATTTTTGGTCTACGAAAATCCAGACTTTGGGTCCTAATTCTTCGATGTTAAAACATATAAAACTTTTTCTTCCATTTCACATCATACATGTTATTTTAGCATGTTGCGTCAAACTCGTTATTTTAATGAATTTTTAATATATCATATTGTTATGTGTCTAATAAATAGGTTACTGTAGAGTTGAGATATCTATATTTGACAAATGATATCTAATTGAATTTTTAACTGGTTGATTCGACTCGTTATAACAGGTTCGCAATCGATGATCCGATAATAATTTGATTTGTTAATAAGTTTATTTGAAATATGTTATTTTTGTGTCATTTTACATTAGATTAATGTATCGGACAAGAAATTGCCAAACTTACCTCGAAACATCAAAGATACTATTAATTTAGAGATGTTCCAAAACTTTCTCACTTGCATTGCTCAACATTTTACACACTGGGAATTATAACAACTGGGTAGAACCCTAATTGAAATGCCGGAGTTTTTTTTATGAACTATAGCAGCAATGTACTCTTCCGGACAAAAGATTTGTAAGCTTTCTGTTCGACAATTCGAATCGATTCTGGACAATATTAGAGCCCCCATTGCCCACGAACTTGTTCTTCAACATGCTCGTCGCCTCTGCTAACTTCTCGGCCTCTTCTTCTCCGTCAACGACTCGATCGAAGCAAATGTATCTCCCAAACGCTGCCTTGTTCATTGCCTCAAACACGCCTACATGTGCCTCTGCCAGTCTTGTTATATCGACTGTGGCTAGCACACCACTTTGGTACATTTGTTGTGCTCCTGTATTTATAGACAATCAAAATTGGTAAAAATTAGAAGGAAAAATGTGGATTTTGACTTAAAAATGCGACTTTATCCCTTCAGTTTGAGCATCGCTAAGATGGTGGTGCTCAATGGGGTTAGTGTGCGACAGCGTGACTATATGAAAACGGGTAAATGGAGCCTCGAGTGAAAAGCAGAGAGCCATGAGCTTGCTTCTTCTCATAGGGCTCCGGACATAGATTGCCTTACTATTTCAGGGGGATGGTTTGGTTCCATCTTTTGTGAATTTTGCAAAGGCATATATACAAGCAACTCATGTCCTGTTAATACTGCAGTTTAGCGATATCACTTTCACTTGAAAATTGAATACCATTGGACCCATCAGTTCGATTCTCATGTATGACTAGTTTGATATCAAATTGATACAGTTGGCTCGTTATGCGACGGTGCCAGAAGATACTAAAAGTTGTGAATGTAGTAGAAAAAGAATTACCTTTGAGATATGCAAGTGTTGCTGTTGGATTTCTAGTGGAAATTTCAGGGCCAGTGATAAGAGCTGGGCAGATGGTGGCCAACTTCACCCCTTTTTCCTCAGCTATTTTCCATGCAGCTTTCTCTGCCCTCAGCTTCCCCAAGGCATACCAAAGCTGCCATTCCCCATAAGAAATTTTAAATGCTAACAATAGTAAACGAACTGTTATTGTCACTCCAAAACTACAGTCATCCTATACTCTTTCCGTGCTCAATTTGCTCGTCATGGACGGGTGCATGATGACAGTTTTGGATTTGCTCGAGTGCATGATGACGGTTTTGGAGTAAGATGAACATGGTACCTTTTTGTCAATGCAGAGTGACTCAGTGCTCCAGGAATCATGGTTAATTACAGGGGAGAGGTCGTTGCGGGTGCTGTCTTGCCATACGCAGGCTAGAAGTGAAGAAGTGAGGACACATTTTCTCACAGATGGTGTCACTGCACATGCCTTCATCACGTTCTCACTCGCCTTCACTTCTATCTCAGCCATGGATTTCTAAACACATCATTCCAATCCAATGTTCATTCGCAATTTAAATGTCAGAAATAAATAGAGCTGTGCACGAGGGGAAAAATTAAGGGGATATGCGAAATCATTCAATTTTACTTTTTTGAGTCGTGATGAAAGAGAGAAACAAAATATTATATACAATTACGTATGTACAAGAAGAGGTTGGTATAATTAACTGTAGTAGGATGAGATGATCGTAGCACTAATTATTCGTTTTTAAGCAATTTTGATAAAATGTATGTTGTCAATAAGAATATCGAAATGTTTTCCACACACTTTGTTTATTCTCCTCCAGACCTTCTTCGGATTGGCTGAATCAAAGCACAATCGAAGGACATAAATAAATAAATAAATAAAAGTATCTAAGTATCACAATAAAACAGGTACATGCAAAGGGAGTAAAAGATATGCGAAAATCACTTGCAATTTAGTGTTCACACGACAACATAGGGCAACTAGACACAACAGATTTGGCGGCATTTTTGCTCATTACTCTCAAGTGGTAATATTGCTCACCGCCCTATTTATTACCATTTGATGAGTTTAAATTTTGAGATCTTGTATCTATCCACTACTCATATTTCGAAATTTACACCATCCAATAACGATATATAGGATGGTGAACATCAACATCACTTGAGTGTGTTGAGCAAAAATATGCCCCGATAAACTTGGACCACATGGATGCAAGTGTGATGCTTTGTTTTTGTGTGTGAGGAAGGTTGGATGCCACGTAGACCAAATGTTCGAACCTAAGAATTTCTCCACAAAATTTTAAACTTGGACCACATGGCCTACGTGACACCAAATAATGCAAGTGTGATGCTTTGTTTTTGTGTCTGAGGAAGGTTGGATGCCGTGTAGACCAAATGATCGACCCTAAGAATTTCTCCTTAAGATTTTCCTTCAAGTTTAAGAAGAGTACAGAAATGAAATGGGTTAAGTGACTCACAGTGTAGCCAGAGAGGCCAGCGGGGTCGACAAATGCAGAGGTGTGGAAAACGCCACGACAGCCATCGAATGCATGGGACAAGCTTTCAACATCGTCGTCGTCGGTTAGCTTCGCCATAACTGCAGAAATGCGGTCATCGGTGCTGCCGCCTGTCCTCATCTCCCTCAATTTTTCTACATCCTCTGTATTATTTAATCGGGGGGACATGACAACCCATTAATTCTGGATGTAATAAACCAAATTCCACACGACATTTTCTTTATATTTAAAATCTTGTTCTCTTGCAATCATATACATGGATACGAGTTTTGTTTGGAAGTGATTTTAAAATGAATAAAAACGTTTTTGAAATCAATCTTTGATAAAAATGCAAGTGAATTCTGAAAAACGTTTTTCTGTGAGTAACACATAACGAATACATCTTGCAGAATGCTTTTGGAATTCAAAAACACTTTCATAAAAAACTTTTTCTATCATTTTAAAAAGTATTTCTAAATAATTATAATATTCACACTATGCTAATTCAATATAATAGCGTAATCAAATTGTTTGAACTTTTAGATTCCATAAATTGGAAATCCAAGTTCTCATCAAATTATTTGATGATGTATTTCAATGATAAAAAAACAGCAGAACAATTTAAAAGTACTTAGAAATCATAAAAACTTCTTTCGTGTTTTAATGGAGAGGTGATTGTTCTTCAAGATGAACTTTCAAGCGCTTTTCGAATTTTTATCAAGATTTTAAGAGAAGCAAGGGGATTCAAATATTATCGCAACAAGGCGGACACATTGCTTTAACCAATTGGTCCAACTAACATTCTACAAGCCAGAATCGAAATTGGAATTTGGACCAAGAAAGCATTAATCAACGATGATTAGTAGATAAACACTTACCTTGGTTGTCAACGACGAGGCGGACGGAGTAGCCACGGCGGAGGAGACGATCGACGAGGGCAAGTCCTAAGAAAGAAACGCCGCTAGTGACACACACCAACATGTCTTCTTCATCGTCACCCCTCAAGTCGAAACGCTTGTTGTTGGGCTGCTGCCGGCCGTCTTTTCTGCGGTGGAGGCCGGCGGAAGCCATCAGCATACGGCAGAACTCCTGCAATTCGATGTTCTCCCTCTCTTCCAAACCCACAATCCCCATTCCGTCGATGTTTTGGAGACACAAAAATGGCACAGAGATGGAGTTGGGAAGCTTACTTTTCTCTCGGACACAGGTGGAGTGAGAACATTAGCGAGAAGAAGACAAAAGTCTATGTGAATCTATTGGCATTTGGAAGTCATGCAAAGCTTACTTTTCAATATCACCCCAGCGGCCGCCTACCCAGCTAGCTCAGCTAAAGCTAAGGCTTGGCTTGTGCCGCTTGGTTTATTATATGAACTTTACGAAAAGTTTATGGTGCTGTTCAGTTCAACGAAAAATCATATTTTTACATTAAAAAGTCGATCTTGTACTATTCGTTTTACTTTTTATTTTGAACTTATCGTTAAAACGCAAAGTTTTCAAGTTATTTTCATTAATTTTCCTGTTTATTTTTGTTTTGCCCTAAATTTTTTTTCCTATTTTTAATGAGGTGAATTTTGTGACAAATGCGATTTATTTTGCTGTATAAGAATACCAAGTTTAGCTCTATCATCCTTCGATGAATGGCAAATTCAGGTTAGCAATTGGGCTCACTTTCCATCAGTGGCCTTAGGCGAGAAATCTAAACCATAAAAAATTGAATAAATATCATGTTTCTTGCTGCTTATAGCTTACGAAGGATTATAGTTAGTCGGTTACTTAATAATCTACACACACAAAAATCAAACAATTTGATATGGTATAAAATTATGAATCTTTTAGATTTTTAGCTGGAAATTAACCCAATTTATTTTAATTAGACAAAGATATGGTCTCTTGTTAAATTTTCAATGTTTCAAATTCAATAATTTGCATACACTAAGTTGTGATAAATGATGTATACAATACACCTAGCACTCGAAGAAATGGTATCACTAACTGATATAACATATACGCAATTTGCTAAAACAAGTACGAATATAAAATGCATTTTTTTTTAAGGAAAACTAATGAAAAAGTCTTGAAAACTTTGAGTTTTAACGATAAGAACAAAATAAAGGGTAAAGTGAATAGTACTAGGATTGACTATTTAGTGTAAAAATGTGATTTTTCGTTAAAATGAATAGTACCAACAGCTTTACGTTAAAATTCTTTTTTTTTTTTAATTATAAACAAAATATTTTCACATTCATTTTTTCTTATAATTTTTTTTCAGTGCTCAAATCTCTTTTAATTTAACACAATTTAACTATTAAAAATAAATAAATAATTTCCCCTTGCAAAGAAAAACAAATATTAAATAAATATTTATCCCAAATTGGGCTTTGGGTTTGGCTAAACGTTGAAGATGCGTCGGTAGCTAAAGCCGGTCCCTTACGTGTTGAATGATCAGTGAGCACGTGGACCATCTACCCACGCACAACCCACACACCCCCCCCCCCTCCTCCGGTCTTTCGTTCCCTCCACGCATATTGTCCGCCGCGAAACGAGAGTTAGTTGCCAAATAATTAGTTTTTAATCTCTTTACTAAACACGACATGTGCCAAACAATGAGTTCAATCTCTTAATTCGTGTTTAAAATATCGGTCGGTGAAAATATCATTACACAAATTTATGTATATCTCGATAAATATATCAAAATCTATTATCTTCGATGAAATATTGAAAATCGTTAAAAATGAAATTTTAGAGAGTGTCAAATGACAATTTATCAATATTTAACCAGTATATTAGAAATATCGACGAAATTTGTCCATTTGAGCTGAAATTTAAAAAATTCTCTGGCATGGAATGAAATTTAGACTTCACTTCTGCTTTTTGTATTTTTCTCTAGATTTTTCGGTTCGACTGCATCAAATATATTTACACACTGATGCTAACTTGCTAACTAACACGACATGTGATCAAATTCATAAATGTAATTAATATTGTAATAATCTCCTAATTATCTTTTATATCAAGTTTAACGATAAAGGTAATTAATCTTGGAATGAGGATCCTCTTTGTAAGGATTCTGGGAATCCTCCAATCACATCTGTTCATCGTATATTGTGCAGTCAGTTTTTGTCAGGTACTGGTTTATATTTAATTTTAAATGAAAAAATTTATAATGATTTTTGACTGCAAAATATACAATGAACAGATGTAATTGGAGAACCTTCAGAATTCTCACAAAAAGGATCCGGAGAAGATCTCATTCTTAATCTTGTACAAGTGTGGCCCACATTCACAAACCACAACTCTTGGGCCAAAATCTAGTATTGGGCCTTGTAAATTTAGGCCCAAGTGTTTATTCTCCTAACTAACACAAAAATAAAAATAAAATTAGAAAAGGAAAATTTTACAGCAGTCTAATCGCGTCTGCTGTAAGTCGTAATCGTATTGAAGAAGAAGAAGAAGAAGAAGAAGCAGCAGCAGCAGCAGCTATGGGCAGCTTCCCCGTTGCCCACAAGAAATTTTCCTTGGAAATTAAGGTATTTGGTTCTCAGTAATACGATGTGATTAGTTTTTTATTGGGTTTTTTTCTTGTGTTTTAGTTGCTCACCAACTGTTTGCTTAAATGCCTCTTCCAATATTGCTTCTGCAGTTCTGATTACATATGTATTAGGGTTTTGTAATTTGAGTTTAAATGTTATGGTGGTTTCTGTTGGCAGGGGAACAAGACGGATGTAGTGATGTGCAGTTATGATGATCATTTTCTTGTGAGCTTTGGGTTCAAATGTTTTTGTTTGAATTGGGGCTGCAATGTATTTGTATCAAATTCTAATGTTTGGAACATTTGTTAGGTCATTGCAACTCAAATTGGAGCTATGGGCACCATACTGCAAGCCAGGTCTGCATATCTGTTGTCTTAGTTTATGGGTTCAAAACTTTGTTTTTTTGATCCGGCGATATATGAGACATAGGATCAGGGAAAAAGGGGTAGAGGAAGACCTAGGAAGACTGTGAAACTGACTTTAAGAAAAGACATGGAGTACTTTGAGCTAACGGAAGAGTTGGTGCAAAACCGAGCGCAGTGGCGTTCTAGGATTCATGCAGCCGACCCCACTTAGTGGGATAAGGCTTTGTTGTTGTTTATACGACGATATATATTCTAAAATACTCTTATCAACGGGGAGGGAGATTGAAAATTGGTTGGAAGTAGGCGAGCACATTGTCGTGACCAATTGGCAGAAACCACATCTGCTTTGGGTCCAAATCTTTGGTTATTGATACAGAATTTTGGATCCAAATAGGGTTACTGACATTGATCTTTTTTATGCCTTTTGATAGCTCAATGTTACTATATGCCTATTCATCCATTGGGGGTTTCATAAGTGAATTAAATTTAGGAATTAAGGGAAGAAAAAAAATGAATTAAATTTACGATTGAGGAGCTTATGCGGTGTTTTTTATTTTCATTATCAGGAAGGAGGAAGGGATGGCAATCCATCCGACATTCAACGTGTCTGTAATCTTCGGCAAGCGAGACGAGGTAAGCTGTCCAGGGCAGTATAAGCCTGTAAGTTTTGTGTCCCTTGCTGACTAAAGTTTGTGCTCATTTGTATGTCTTGCAACATCTGCAGCCAATGCTAGTGTCATGTGCTCGTCAACTTATTGAACACATCAGGTACATATCACCATTAGACGGTAACTTTTTGACTATACTGTTTCATCTCCTCCTAATTTAGTGACAGTTACTGATCCTGTAAAAAAATTCGGTGAAGACTGTCGAGGTTAACTTACAAAAGGTTAGCTAAACTGTAATGTCTAATGCAGTAGGTTGTTTTTGCAGTAGCTCAGGCTCCTCGAAGCCGTTAATGCTTTCTCTTGGTCTCAAAGATCATTCAGCGGTACTAATCATCGATTGTCTTACGATGATTTTTGGCCAATATGCTGTTAGAAGTTGTAACATTCCCATTGTCTTGCAGGAGACACTGAAAAGCATTGTTTCAGCTGTTATCGAGAATCGCTTCTGGTGATGGTGTGCTGCCTTTGAAAGTTCCTCAATCTGCACCAACATTCCATCCGGGGTTCAACTAGAGCGTCATGGCGTCGGAATCATTCAGCTATCTACAAATAGGGTTGGTCGTTAAGTTGAATTACGTATTTTTACAATCCGTTGTGGTGTTTCGTAATCCAAATTGAATTGTGCTGTGAAATTGAGCTCATTTCAATCCGATTGAGACCAGTTTTTATCAATTTTAAACTTATCTGACTCGGAAAATGGTAAACCCGCTTCCAAATGTCTTCTAATATTTTCCTTAACGCGCAACAAGGCTCGCTCGAGGAAACGACCATGAAATTAGGAGAAAACGAAGAAGGGAAATTGAACCAACATAAATTATAATTACAATATCAGTACGATAAATTACAGGTTACACAACGGGATTCAAAGCACTCGCATTCTCAAAATTTGAACGTCCGCACTAACACACATTGACACATATTGTACACTAGAATACAACACTAAAAAATTTGCTCTGCGATTCAACAGTAACGTGCAGACACCACGTACCATCAAAGCGCCGAGAAAACCGCCCACCGGTGTCCACAACACCGCCGCCATGCTTCATCTTCTTTTCTGCAGCAATTTCTGTTTTCCGGCCAAAACATTTATTTGACAGGCAGCGGTGGACTCTGGACATGACATTGCCGTCACGCATCATTTCCATATCTAACATTTACATCTTTGTTGGGCATAGCTTTCAATTGCCTTTCTAACTGCAAATGAGAGAGATGACACCCTCTGATTACTTACAAGAACCGTTTGAAAACATCTCTTTTCTCGGCATAATACGAAAACTCTAACAAAAGCGTTCGAGATAGACACGAACCTGGGCATTTTTCAGCTTCTGTCTTTGCAATTGTTCGACAAGATTCCCGACACTGACATTACAGACAGAATATAAGTCAAATGTCTATATGCAGATCAACACCATCAAAAAGTATTTAATTACTCGAATACCTCTGTTGCAGATTAATGACGATAGACTGCAATTCTCTCTCCCGAGCTGAAGCTGGAGGTATCTGCATCAATGCCGTAAAGCATCGTCAAGCTCTAGTTCAAGCTTACAGTCCATTAAACAATATATGCAGTAAATAAACCCAGCCTTTACCTGCAAAAGGTCACTGGTGCTTTCGTCAGCGGACTCCCCTTGTATTCCTGCGTGAAGCTAAAAGTATTAAACCCAACAAAAATTTGCAGACAAAGCTAAAGGCCAAAAATGTGAGATAAAATGTGGGGAAGTTACCTGAGGTCTGTTCCACGTATTTGATCAATTTAAATATTTCGTCCTGTTGCATGAAGAAAGAAAGTTTGAGACATAATACCTCTACAAAATGGTGTTAGCGATGAAAACTGGCACATACTCTTTGCAAGGTGTTTTGCTGCAGAATGCATTGTAGTGATGGGAGAATAGTGGTAGCTGTAAGGGGTGCGGTTGCTGGACCGGTTGAACTTCCAGAAGGACTAAACAAGCAGTTTGAAGGACCCTGGAAAAGAGATAGAAACGGTAATGGTTATTAACGCCTGAAAGATATCCCACTAAGTTGCACCCCTTTATGAAGTTAAACATCATAAACACGCAAATTAGACATAAAAACCCGACGAGTACTGAGCACAAATCTGATGGGAAAACTGAAACCAGTAGGTATCTCAAATAAGAAGCAATGCAATTCTATTGTTGAGAACCAAACTTTGGATAAATAACCAATAACACTCCAGAATATATCGGTTATAAAATATCCGTACCTTGGGACTGAGTTCTGCAGAAGTAACCTTGAAGCGCCCCTTACGTTGGACAACTGCTCCTTCAGAAACATCCTCAGCTGCATAAACAGATGCACAAATGATAGAAGGTTTTTAAAGAGCATAAACGGGTGGAAGAAATCAGACATAAAGAATAAATGATGAGCACACAGAACTAGAAGAGACGAACCAGAAGCATGGCTAATGGCGTCTCTCTTCTGGCGATGCAACAATGGACCACTGTAGTTCCTCTCGGGTTGAGGTTTTGCTTGCAGATGATCCCTTCAAAACATATACAATATTTTCAACTCATAGGTAACAGAACCAAACTTTTGCACACAATTGCACAAAAAATACAATGATTGTCAGATGAGGATATCAAAAGAATCATACTGTAAGAGAATAAGACAATGATGGCAATGAGGATGTTAATACACTGAAGTCTATTACCATCAAAACCATATTCGTTACAGTTTCGTGAACTTTCGTTGGGCAAGGCTCTAGGTGACAACCATGATGATCATGACAATTTCGACTCTGAAGAAATTTAATGACAATTTAGTTCAACAAAGGATGGTTCGTTCCTCAGTACTCTACATATACAACAAATGATATTATCATATGACACTTTCAATGCGCAAAATCTAAATTACAGTGTAGTTCCAACAAAGGATGACTCATAACAATGCTTTACTAGGCAACAAGAATGTGCACTGTGCAATTTTTGTGAGGAGCTCTAAGTAGCTATTATACTAAGTCAACAAGCAATTACATAGGGAATTCAAGGAGGGTTTTATTCAGCCAGAGTTAATGAGCATGCAAACAATGCTTGATGCAGTAAAGTGAAAGGGGGGATGCTCATTTTCTTCTGGTTGAGAAAAGGGGAAAACCAATAGAGCATTTTACCGATGATGTTAGAAAAAAGCACATTAAAAAACCCAATAAACTTCATCATAAGAACGCTTACCTCTCACCGTTGCCAATAACCTTTTTGGGAGAAAGCACACTATCCGGTAACAGTGAACCACTCAAAAAAATTTTAGGCTCGGGATTAACATGACGTGGTAAAGAACTACATTGCCCTGAAGTCTCACCTTCACTTCTCCCATTTTCTTGAGCAATGTTTGTAGGACTAGATGCACTCACATCATCCTCACAAACATCAAAACAGCCTCTGCATCAGAAAACACCTTGAAAGTAAGATAAAGGAATAAAACAAATTACATTTTAAAAACCAAGCAAACATCAGTAAATAAAAATATAAATATAAAGTCAAATCAAGATATAAGGTTATACAGAAAGGAATAATTACAATCCAATGAAATTAAATTGCTAAAGTTTTTTACTCTAAATAAAAACACAAAACATCTCAATAATTTTGGGAAAATCCATAAAGAAAGTTATTACTAGGATGCTACATAAAATGGATAAAATGCAATAACTTGCAGAAAACAGTTAAAGATATTGAATAATAATAATTTGGCAGACTGCATTACAGAATCTGTTTGCTGACAAAATCAGTTAACGTGATAAAGCTGAAGTTATAAATATGAGTGGATAATACGATTCCAGAAAAGGAAAGCATTCATACTTAAGTGCTTGAAGAGGTTTGATAGGAAACGAAGCCAGTGAGCTGTCCAAATCATGCAGATCGTGGAAGCCATCCTATATAGGCAGACGCCGAATGCATAAAATAATTAGAACTTCAAAAAATATGAGACAAGGGAGATGAATTTAAAGGGGCAGTTCGTATACCTCCTGATCAGGCACAGCATTTGATTGGATTTCCATCTCAATGGCTTCCCTCTCTGCTGGAAAACTAACATCTTCATGCTTGTCATTTTGCTTCGTACTTGGTGCATTGTGCATGTCATCCTCCTCAATCTGCAGGCAACAGTGTGTCAGTAATATGTAAATTAACAAAATAAATGATTGATAATGATAAAATGCAAATGTCGTGCATGAATCAAACCAACTGTTAGTTATACATAGGCTAGAAATTGATTTACTTACAAGGGCAGCCTGCTTTTTTAAATCCTCAAGGTTGAAATTCCAAGCACTGATTCCTCGGATATAAACTTGCTGCAAGTGAGAACATATATCCAGGATGATGTTGATAATTGGGTACCCGAAATCCAGGAATTAGCTTCTTAAATATTAAGGAGGAAAGTTTGATTACAGAGTCTAGTATAGCGCATGCACATACAGACATGTTCAAAAAGTGCTAAAGACCAGAATGTGGATAGAAAAGAAAGAAGTGAAGGTTGAAAGAAACTTAAATGCTGATGCCTAAAGACCAATCAAGACAACAACTAAACACCCAACTATTTTTATTGAACTTCGAACAACTCTCACCTGTGATAAATGTTCATCCCCATAGAGAGCCTTATTCTGCACAAGAAGATCGGCTTCTTTTGCCTAAAACATAACCAAAAAAACACCACGTCAAAATGTGGTTGAAATCTGCCACGTATCGTAACTGAATAATAAAGTACAGAAGGGAATCTGGGAGTAGTAAGAGACCTTCAGCATCCTGAAACGTTCACCTAATGGAGCAAGACCCTCAAGGATGGTACGAGACAGATATTCAACAGGTCGTGCATGTTTGAAAAAATGGTGCTTCAAAAGTTTCTCTGAAGATGGACGCTTCTTTGGATCCTTCACTAAGCAAGCACCTACCATCTCTTTGAAAGACTGGAAAATGTAGCACTTTCATGAATTAAATTTGAGAATGGGAGATGTGAGTTTCAACTAGCCAACACAAACCTTTGAAAATCTCTTGTCTCTTTCATAGTCAAGGCCTGGGGGTGCATTTTGTAAAGTCATCAGCAAAACCTGCAACAAGGGGGAAAAGAGCAGAGAAAATTTGTAATTCACACAGTAAGCACCAGTGAAGCACTTCTACTCGGACGAGCTCATATAAATATAAAAATTGAAGAAAATTACTTTCATCGGTGGATATTTAGAAAATGGGGCGTGACCGTGAGCAAGCTCAAGCGCTGTTATTCCAAATGACCAGATGTCTGCTCTGTAAATGGAGAAACAGGTAAAAATACAACATAAGAAACTTCAAGTTTTCAACCAAACATAAGGCTGCAGAGAAACAATGCATACAAAAAGAACAAAGAAATTAGCTAGGTAACCCACTCACTTGAAGTCATATCCATGTAATTGCTGCATAACTTCAGGAGCCATCCTGATGAGAAAGAGACAAAGGCAGAGTATTTTTATATAAAAGCTCAAAAGCCTTAAGCCAATCAAAAATGGCAAAACAACCTTTGATATTACATCATCCTATATAAGGCTGAAGGAGACGATTAAAAAAGAAGTACCAGCATGGAGTTCCAACAAACGTATTTCTGGAACGTTGTCTATCTCCAGCATCAAACATGCATGCGGACACTCCAAAGTCTGCTAACTTGACTGCACCGTTAGAGTCAATTAAAATATTCCCAGCCTGAAAATGAAGGTTAAGAACATAAATAAGAATACCAGTCATCATCCTTCAACATGAACATGTATGGATAAAAGTATGATCAGAAATTTGACGCGCAAGCTTGTCATATACCCAGGATCAATGTATTAAAAGGCGAAGGCATCCTATGGATAGCCCCGCCTAGGCGTGAGGCGTGAGGCGAAGCCTCATGAGACTTAATTTTTATACTATATATTATATATTATATATATGTATATATTATAATACTTTGTAAAACAGATATTCATTGTCATTCAAAAGTGCACATGTTATAAACAAGTATAATTCACATGCACAGAGTTTTGAATAGTGATACAAACATGACATCATTAAGGGCAGAATTAATCTATGCACAAAAACTAAAAAATAAAAAATTCTCATGCATGAAAAGTAACTCTCCTCAAAAAATATTGGTTCCAAGGATACCGGTTTTCTACAAATTGTAGCCAATATCGTCACACTATTTTGTAATGAAGACATCAATAACAAAATCACCTGCCCTAAATGAAGTATACAAAAAATTATTGGTATTTTATAAGATAGTCGATTGTGGTACCTTCACATCTCTATGGATGAGGCCATGAGCATGAAGATACACAAGAGCTTTGAGAACTTCGTGCAATAAAGTTGCAATAACAGGCTCTTCAAACCCTTCAGGATAAGAAGATTTCATTATATGCAGGCAGGACCCCCCAGCCATGTATGGCATCACGACCCAAAGGCTGTGGCCAGAAGTGAACGAAGAATGTGCTCGTAATAAATTTTGGTGATTAATCAAAGTCATTGTATGTACCTCCCGTCGGATACCATCCTGCAAAATTTGACAAGAAAGTTAGAATCGTAGATGATACTTCAACATTCCCTACTGAAGCCATGATGCGATGAGATTGATGCATAAGTTCAATTAGTCCATACATGTTAGACATAGAACTCAAGTGAACAAGATAAGGCAAATATAAACATCACTTAGAAACAAACAACTTGAAATTATAAATCAAATAAACATACAAATTGTGAGCTGCAAAAGAGAGTAAACCACATACCAGGTCGTTGTTACATTTTTCCAGATCAAGAACCTTGATAGCAACTATCTCATTAAGTGGTATACAGAGTGCCCTGTACACAGAAGCGCTGACACCTTCACCAACTTCTTCGTATAATTTATATTCCTTTGCATCCAAAGGAAATCGTTTCTCTGATTCATACTCCATGGCTTCTTCTTATATCACACTATTAAAATACTCTTTATTTCTTGATATCCCGACGAACAACAATAAAGTGTACCCCAAGGAGATAAGCATCAAATCAGTATGGGGTTTGCAATTCGATAGCATTTTCCCCTTCTTCAACACAAAATTGCAGATACATCCAGTAACTCCATCGAGATATTTTTCTCGCCATATGTTTCCATTTATAGCCTAATTAATTTCAGGAACTCATAAAAGAACACTAACTAATTACACAATATTGACATCTCCAATGGGCAACACTATGATTTCATCCACTACCAAAAGATTATTGATAAAACTTGTCGAACCAGTACGTAGCACCATACAGTTGGAGACCATACAAGAAAAGGAAAGTATCAATCTCAAGCTCTCACAAGACCACCTTGAATGTTTGTCCTATGACGTGCATCCGGATGGCGATGATTGACATCTTAGGAAAACATATGAACAGAAATCCTACAAAATCAAAGAGTGCCTTAGCGCAAGATGGAAAACAAGGAATGACTACTTCAGTGACCCAAGTATATCAAACACATACCAATGAGATTGATTCGTAACAAATTCCAATAAATAAAATTTAACCCAACAATGGTTATACGAACACCAAACAAAATCCAAACACAAATCATAGTTCGGTAATCAGTGACCAAATTCGAGATTCCAAAGTAACCAACTTCGTTGGAAAGTAAGAATCCACTAAAAATTGTATCCAAAAAACTCACAATCTTATGAAATATCTTGTTTGATCAGTTTCCAAACAATCCTCACTCCCAGAAAAGCAAAGACACAATCACCCCAGTTCAACTTTCTGTAAATTCATGCTTCTCTTCAACAATTTACTCATAATCTAAAAAAATAAAAACTTATTTGCAATAAAAGTCAGATAAGAATTGCGTTGCTGCAATCTACCATTCCAAATTTCCACATTTTCTTAATCAAATTCCAAAAATGCCAAACCATCTGAAATCATCCAAACCAAAATCCCAGTCGCCCATTTGCCAACCCCACCAATCCAAAGCATCAGATTCTCATCGTAAACGTTAAGAAATCAAATAAATTAACCAAAAACAAAACTAAAATAATAACTTTTAATTGCTGCTAGATAAGAATTGCGTTGCTGCAATCCACCATTCCAAATTTCCACATTTTCTTAATCAAATTCCGAAAATGCCAAACCATCTGAAATCATCCAAACTAAAATCCCAGTCGCCCATTTGCCAACCCCACCAATCCAAAGCATCAGATTCTCATCACAAATATTAAGAAATCAAATAAATTAACCAAAAACAAAACAAAAATAAAAACTTTTAATTGCTGTTGACTAAAGTCATAAGCTTGATCAGAAAAGTCAGCTAAAATTCAACAGCTTTAAGAGGGCTGACACTCACCAGCGACAGTACCGAGTGCGTCGGACCAGTTCCGTACCAGAAGGTGCACAACTGAATCCGAGTTTTGCTTCTGACAAAGATTCAAACAGAAATGGGAGAACTCTCTTCTGCCCCTATCCCGACAAAAACGACGTCGATTCAGGTCGATTTGCTCGTCGATTCAAATCCCCCGATTGTCTCTCTCCTCTTCCATCTCCTCCCTTCGCTCTATATCCTTAGATCGAATCTTTCACCGTTTTACTATTACGACCTTTAGAAAAGTTATGTGTAATGAAAAATCACATATTTACATTAAAATGTTAACAATGATACTATTTACTTTACTTTTTTTTTTTTTTTTTTATCGTTAAAACTCAAAGTTTTCAAAATTTTTTTATTATTTTTTCTTTTTGTTGTTTTGTTTTCTAAAAATTTAGATACATAATTCAACAAGATAAATAAAAGATGCCCTTTCTTGTGCTTTCAGTTTTCGTCTTAATGGGATTGACAAACGGGTCTTGTTTATCATGCTTGTATTGTTTTTGTGTTATATTTATTATCTTAACAAGTTGTATTATGTCAAACTCATTATCTTAATGGATTTTTAACAAGTGATCTCATAACGACCTCGATTCATTAACGGTCGTGTCGTCTTATATTGAATTAAATTGTCGTGCAATAAATTGTTATACCTAATGTCTATATCTGCAAACGATATCTTATCGATTTCTTAACTGAATGACTTGATAACAAAGTGAATCATTAATGAATTCTTAAAGAGTTTTTAATGGGGGCTCGATAACACGAATCATTAACAGGTTAATTTGAAAACTATTATTTTGTGTGAGTCAATGAATCGTGCAATAAATTGGTGAGAGAGGATCCTTGCCGAATCCTCTTTATGAGGATTATGAGAATTCTCCAATCACATTCATTAATCATACATCGTGCGGCTAATTTTTGTCAGATACTGTTTACATTTAATTTTAAATAAAAAAAATTACAATTATTTCTGACTGCACAATATACGATGAACAGATATAATTAAAAGATCTTCAAGATTCTCACAAAGAGAATCATGCAAGGATCCTTCTGGTAAATTGGTAAGCCAAATCTCAGTCTCGAGGAAATTATTAGGTGAGAAAAAATAGAACAATTTTTTGTTTATTTGTGAGGAAAATTCAAATGAAATATATAATTTTGGTAGAATTATATTCTGTAATTTTTCCACAAAGCAGCCAACCGTGATTGCACAGCGAGGTGGGGCCCGGCGATGAGATTTTAACTGGACTTGGTCAGTGAATCGGGGATGTTGTTGCATGCAGGGGATCCGAATCCGTGATTTTTGGATTTAGAACGGATTATTGACTATCTTGGGCTTGGGCTATGTTGTTCTCAACACAAATATGATAGTGGGTTGGGCCTTTAGTGCATTTAAAACAACTGCCACCCCGTACATATTAAGATGGGCTTGAAGTCGTCTTACTAAAATGGGATTGGCATTTCGGTTGAGCTTTTTTTTTTTTTTTTTTTTTTTTTTTGGAATAATGATATTTTGTTTTATGAAATATTATGGCAAAATTACACAATGAGTCACAAATAACAATAAGTTATCGAAATCATAATTTATACGCTTTGAACTTAAAATTTCTCACTTACAAATGGAGAAAAGTGAAAGAAATATTACTAGATTGTAGTGCTATCATTTTTAGTTTAGTTGTTTGAAGAAAGTCGGGATTTTGACATAAAATTAATTAATAATATTCCAAATAGCAGTAACTCTATTGTACAAAAGTACATACAAGCTACCCTTTTTCCATTTTTAGATAAAAAAAGAAGATGCTCGGGGTTCGATAGCGTTACAATTTATACAATACATACCACTATTTTATTACGACGTATCTTTCTTGTCTTGATTGAATACATCATGGAAACAATCCTACGAGGGGTCTACTACGTCAATTCCGTAATGGGTTGGATAGAAAGACGCAAGAGCATGTTGAATTCACTTCCAACAATGTTAATAGTCAAAGGAAAGGAATCATCTCTAGATCTCTTCCTCCTAATCCACCAAATCAGGAGATCCGTGCCGTTAAAAATTGATCAAACGGCTGAAGTTACTATAACTTTTAAAGTGAGTCCTTGTTTGTAACTGTTGAATCAAATTTCAAAAGCACAGAGCTCCTGATTTTGTGAATTAAGAAAAGGAATCTGGAGAGAATTCCTTTCCATAGTCAAGGACTAGTTGTGAAGGATTACTTTAGTCATGTCAATAGCATTGTATTCGTGTCATAAAACTTGAATTCACTTTCAACAATGCTAATGGGCAAGCATTAGTTGTGGTTGGTTATTTTAGTCATGTCAAAAGCAGTCTAATCATGTCATAAAACTTTGTTATTTGCGATTAGAGCTAACTCAACAATATTTTGACACTTGTATGAATTTTTGTATTTAGCAATGATTAAGATGTGCAATTAATTTAGGGTTGTTGAAGAGTATGGCCAACATAAAAATTGTACATACTATATGAAGTGAAGTTGCACAAGCAAGGCGTGACAAATGGCAATGGCCACATGATGTGGATATCATATTTTCCGCAGAACAATACTTGACTACTAACTAGGAATTCTTACTTAAAATTTCTCAAAATTATTCATTTTTAATTTATAGAATTTCTTGTTTATAATCATAACTGTTCATATTATAAATCACCCCATAGAGATCGTCTATGCAAAAAATAAATTAAAACTAAGATCGTTTAGTCATCAAACTAATTAAAAACAAATTAACAGTATTAGTAAAAGTATTACGAATCATCTAGTATTTACTACAATAGATTGACTAAATGACTTTAATTTTTTTTTTTTTTACAGCGATGATCTTTATAATGTGATTCATAGTATAAACGGTTTTAATCATAAACACAAAGCCTTATGATTAAAACGCTAAAAGTTTTGAGTAAGAATTCTTACTCATCTTTAAGTAGCTAAGTATTATTCTTTTCCACACTTATTATATGTGTGATATTTTTATGGTCTTAATCATGCTCAACGCGTATTAAATTTATGAATAAAAATTAAAAAAAAGTAAAATTTTTAATATGTATTAATCAATAATACAAGCCACAAAAATGCTGCAAATAAAATAGACGGAGCAAATTTGAACAACATAATGTGCAATTGTGCATGGCTCGTGATAAATCATCATCAACAATTCCACGAAGTGGTGGGAGGTGGGCCCACAACAAGGACATGAAATGGAGCCCCATCGTAATGGCACGTGGCACAGTGCGTGCGTCCCAATTTTACCCCTAGAATTTATGCGTCTTACCTCCTAAGCATGGGACTCTTTTTGTCGGCCGGATGAGAACTCCCTAGGGTCTACTGCACACAAAGTGACTCCTCAACTGTTATTTGCTTGAAGAAACTTAAAATTTAAGTTAACTATCACAAGATAGTTTCGTGGTAGGGGATGAATTATAGGTTTTTAGTTTACACGATATGTCTTGAATTTGATTTCTAGATTTTGTAAATAACACGATGATGATATGGAGGAGGCTCCAATAACTGAGTCTTTTTGGCCCTGAAAAGAAAAGACTGTGTGACCAAGCCACTAGCTGATCTTTTTTTTTTTTTTTTCTTTTAACTTGAAATTTAGTTAAGTCAGATTTTAATTAACCACCATATGTGTTTTGCATTTGAGTTTTGTACTTAATTATTATCCAAAGACAAGAGTTTACAACTCGCCAAATACTCAATTCGGCCGAAGTTTCAATCAATCATCCTTTTCATCAGCTTCATTTGGATTGAGCATGCGATACCACATTTAGGGTATAGATTATAATAGCGGAGAGTAACGCTATCAAAACAGCTTGTGGCATTGTCCGCAAAGAAAATACAAATAGTACATGAGTTTTTTGGCCTTTCGTGAAAATATTGATGGACGAAATGTTTCCTACAAAAGCAATCTCGAACCGACCTTGACGAAGGAGTCTATATCATCACTAAAAGACTATATAAACAGAGGGTACATTTATTTCCACGTACTCATCCTAACGGATTGTACAAGTTTGGTCCTTATTTTTGAGTTAATTTTTGTGTGAGTTGATGTGTAGCGTACTTCATGTAACCGAAAGCTGCTTTAGAAGCTAGAAGACAAAGGTGATGACTAGGCATGGTTCTTACTTTTGTTTGACCACAAATTACCACGGAAGGAGGAGAAACGGAAATCTGTGTCAAAACTTTAAATTTTGTGTCGCATGCAGTGGTCCTGAAGGAATGAAGGTGATGATTACTCACGGTTCTAACTTTTGTTTGACCACAAACTACCACGGAAGGAGACACGGAAATCTGTGTCAAAACTTTAAATTTTATGCCGCATGCAGTGGTCCTGAAGGAACGGAGGTGATGACTAGGCACGGTTCTAACTTTTGTTTGACCACAAAGTACCACCGAAGGAGGAGACACGGAAATCTATGTCAAAACTTTAAATTTTGTGTTCTATGCAGTGGTCCTGAAGGAACGGAGGTGATGACTAGGCACGGTTCTAACTTTTGTTTGACCACAAACTACCACAGAAGGAGACACAGAAATCTGTGTCAAAACTTTAAATTTTGTGTCGCATGCAGTGGTCCTGCAGGAACGGAGGTGATGACTAGTCACGGTTCTAACTTTTGTTTGACCACAAACTACCACCGAAGGAGGAGATACGAAAATCTGTGTCAAAACTTTAAATTTTGTGTCGCATGCATTGGTCCTGAAGGAACGGAGTAACTTTCAAAAAGTAGAGAACAACACTAATTAAATGCACAAGTTAAATTTGCAAAACTAAAGAAGCCGGTAAAGTTCACATCACTAAATTAAATATGATTTATGGACTAGTATTAGTACTGGTTGCTACTATTTCTGGTTACTTATGAGAAAGTGTTGAGAATAAATTTAATATTGTTGAAGGTTACACTTGTATGAGCTTTATATATAAGTCAATCTACTTTTTATATTGTCAATTAATTTTACTATAGCACCATAAATTTTTTTGTAGTATTAGAGCAAATTCTCACAAGTGTGAAGTCCAACGACCACATGTGCTCTCACTCAATAAGTTTAACGTTAATTCTCATACTAACATATAAAACATTGTACTTAAAACATGAGGTGTTAGTGAGTCCAGAAAAAGTCTCACTTTGAGAAAGCATCATTAGCGTTTCTCATAATACAAACTTACTCTCTATACATATAAGGATAAACATGTTTAAGATTTAAGGTAATCACAAGTGAAATAACTCAATAAAAATGATAGCTACGTTTGTAGTTAGAATTATATACATATGTAATTACATAAATTTTACACAGGCATGTTGAAATTCCTCGAGCTTTTCTCTTTCTTTTTTTTCTCTGCTCGATTTTCCTCTCGTTTCTCTCTCTAAATTCGTGGCACAACAACTTAACTCTTGTAATTTATCCTATTTTTAAAGAGAAATGTTATTGACACTCTAAAAATTTCATTTTACACTCCTCGCAAATGTATTTTTCTTTTTAAATATAGAAAGTTTGGAATATCAATAACAATTTTCTTTTTAAATAATTATCAAATTTCCGATATAAACATACTATGTTCTTCCGTAAAATTTATAAATGTAGTTTTTTTTTACAAGCAACGATAAATTACCAACTCATTCACCATCTCAAACAATACAAGAATACACGTCGTAGTTGTAGAAGAAGCAAGAAGGTCGGACTCAGGAGTCAAGAGGGACGGGAAGGACTAAAACAAGCAGCAACACAATCAGCCACTTGTGTGGCAAAGATTGTGATTGATCTTCATGCAACCTTACGTCACCTTTCAATGTCTACAGGCTCATACTACATCCAAAACAAGCCCCAATAGGCATAGGAGTCCCAATAATTACTTCCATTTATATCGCACTTGTACACCGTAATACAAACATTACTTAAATATCATCGTATTTTATAATAATTTTACTTGAATTTTAATGCGTTTATTATTCACATATTATTAGTAAATTTTGAATTTATATACATTTAATTTTATTATATGTGAACTGATAATATCACGTGACGGTAGTGATGCAAGACAGTGATTTCGTGAATCACGTTCTATTTAATCTACCAATATATATCCACTTTCTCTCTCTTAGTCCCACCTTGTTTTTGCTTATTAAAGCGGCAAAGCAAACGACTACTCATACAAAGTTCACTTATTATTTCTCTCTCTCTCTCTCTCTCTCTAGATTTTGAGCTGAAAACCAAACCAGCAGCCACAAGCAAGAGATCTCAGCAGAGCCTGCAATGGAAGTAAGGAATTCTCTGAAACACAACTTCTAGGGTTTCCTCAAATTCCACCGACCTAGTTTTCGTAGCTGTATACACAAAGCTTGTCATTTTCGTTGATATTTAAATCAACCCTTTTTTCTTATTTATTATTTTTTTTTTTACTATATTTTATACGAAACAAATAATCAGCATGGAGCTTAAAGATGCAAACTTTGTGCACCCGCTTTGTTGCTCTGGGTAAGCAAGGCATTCAATCAATGTTCTTATGTGTTGCTCAAGTTTCGATCTTTAAGCTCTACCTCCGGTGAGGTTTCGTGAATTTTGGGTAGATTTTTGTTAATTATCTGTTACTCCATTGGCGTAGATTGGTGCGGAATTTCGCTTTCGTTGGTGAAATCGTTTGCTTAATTTCGTCGAAACTTCGTGTTTTTGGAAGTTGGTGTGACTTGTTTTGTTGTTTGGTTGGTGATTTTCCCGGAAAGTGAAAGGGAAATGTGGGTAGGAATTTGAGTGAGGAGTGAGGAGTGAGGAGTGAGGAAAAGGAAAAATACCTCAATTTTGAGGTGGAAAACGCTGCTAAAATGACGGAAGGGCGGAGGAGGAGAGGGATACATTTTAGCAAACTGTATTCGTTTTCATGTATTCGATCTCCTTTCGTTGATAGTCATCCCCAAATCGGGGAAAGAGGGTACTCGAGGGTGGTGCATTGTAATGAGCCGGATAGTCCGGAGGCGCTTCAGTTGAGATACGGGGGAAATTATGTTTCGACTACCAAGTATACGGCAGCGAATTTCATTCCCAAGTCTTTGTTTGAGCAGTTTAGGAGGGTTGCCAATATATATTTTCTTGTTGTAGCTTGTGTCTCGTTTAGTCCGTTGGCACCTTTTAAAGCTGTTAGTGTTCTTGCACCGTTGTTAGTGGTGATTGGAGCTACTATGGCTAAGGAAGCTGTTGAAGATTGGCGGCGAAGAAAACAGGTAAACGTTTCTGGATTATATAGATGTCGATGCGTTACACATTTTGCACTGTCGATTTTACATTTTAACTAGTCATTTGAAGCTACAGCTTAAGCTTATTTAGTCATGTTTGGATTAATATGTAAAATCTGGGCTATAGTTGGATTAGAATTGTGGTTCTCGATTAATCGGACAATGAACATATATGTAGTAATTTTTGTTGCCACAGTATATTAAGATTTTGCACCGGTTGAGATTGTACAGATTTCTCTTATTTATATGTGCTTACTTTCTATATCCAAAATTGGTGCAGCATGATTGGAAAGAGCAACATTATTAGGAAATATCTTCAAATTAATATATTGATGATTAATTATTTGTTTTTCCTAATTGGTTTGGCTATAAATTTAAAATTGTTTCAGGACATTGAGGCAAACAATCGAAAGGTTAGAGTTTATGGTAGGAATTATGCATTCTATGAGACCAGATGGAAGAAACTCCGGGTTGGTGATATTGTGAAGGTCCACAAGGATGAGTACTTTCCTGCTGATCTTCTGTTACTTTCGTCAAGCTATGAGGACGGAATTTGCTATGTTGAAACTATGAACCTTGATGGAGAAACTAATTTGAAATTGAAGCATGCATTGGAGGTGACATCTCATCTTCAGGATGAAAAATCCTTGGAAAACTTTAAAGCGGTGATCAAGTGTGAGGACCCAAATGAAAATCTGTATTCATTTGTTGGGACTTTGTTCTATGATGGAAAGCCTTACCCGCTTTCCTTACAACAGATGCTCTTAAGAGACTCTAAGCTGAAAAACACTGAATATGTCTATGGTGTTGTTGTCTTTACCGGTCACGACACAAAAGTGATGCAGAATGCGACAGATCCTCCTTCAAAGAGAAGCAAAATCGAGAGGAAAATGGATAAGATAATCTACATTCTTTTCAGTACTCTTGTTGTGATAGCCTTTACTGGATCTGTCTTTTTTGGAATCAACACTAGACGAGATATAAGTGGTGGAAAAATGAGAAGGTGGTATCTTCGTCCAGATCATACAACTGTATTTTATGACCCCAAAAGAGCAGCACTTGCGGCTTTTTTCCATTTCTTGACTGCCCTTATGTTGTATGGATATTTAATACCAATATCTTTATATGTGTCGATTGAGATTGTGAAGGTATTACAGAGTATATTCATTAACCAAGATCGGGAAATGTATTACGAGGAAATGGATAGGCCGGCTCATGCACGCACATCTAATCTGAATGAGGAACTTGGTCAGGTTGATATGATACTTTCTGACAAAACAGGCACACTGACATGTAATTCCATGGAGTTCATTAAATGTTCGATAGCAGGCACTGCGTATGGCCATGGTATAACAGAAGTGGAGAGGGCACTGGCAAACAGAAGGGACGGAGTTGATAGACTGCATGAAACTGGTAATGTATCATCTGATGTTTTAGATAGTGCTAGTTATAATGTTGACTCTGGAAAGTCAATAAAGGGTTTCAACTTTAGAGACGAGCGCATCATGAATGGGCAGTGGGTTAATGAAGCTCATTCAGATATCATACAGAAATTTTTTCGGGTTTTAGCAATCTGTCATACAGCCATTCCAGTCGTTGATAAAGCATCAGGAGAAATAACCTATGAAGCAGAGTCACCAGATGAAGCAGCTTTTGTCATAGCTGCCAGGGAGCTTGGGTTTGAGTTTTTCGAAAGGACACAAACAAGCATATCATTGCATGAGTTGGATTTTGAAAGTGGGAGGAAGGTTGATAGGTGAGTTCCATTCGTACTTTGACCTGTTTATTTTTATATAAAAGCTCCTTGTATTGTTTACGTGGCTGGGAAGCCATAACTTCTGACACATATTTAGCTAAATTAAGTACCCAATTATGGGCTGTTAGAACCCAGGTAAAACATTCCCACTTTGCATATTTAATTCTGAGTCTAGAAATAGATCAATGGCCCAGGATTAACTACTCACTACAGCCTCTGTGTTGTATAATACATATATGGCATGCGCCTACCTACACATCTGTTACAATTCAGTGACTTTAGTCTTAATATGACTAAGTTTATTTATCCCAGGGAATACGAGCTTCTTCACGTCTTGGAGTTCAGCAGTTCTCGCAAAAGGATGTCAGTAATTGTAAGGAGTCCAGAAAATAAATTATTGCTCCTTTGCAAGGGTGCAGACAGGTTAGACTCTTGAGTGCTCATGCTTAAGGCTCAAGTTTGAAGTTGCAAGTTGGGTTTTTAAAATTCCATGATTTTCATTTATCTGTACATATTCAGTGCGATTCTGGAAAGGCTTGCAAAAGATGGGCGGCAGTTTGAGGATCAGACCAAGGAGCACATTCATAGATATGCTGAAGCAGGTTTACGAACCTTGGTGATTGCATACCGCGAGCTTGGTGTAGAAGAATTTGAAATATGGGCGAAGGAGTTTGTGAAGGCTAAAGCTTCTGTAACCGAAGATCGAGATGTACTGGTGGACGGAGTTGCTGATAAGATTGAAAGGGACTTATTTCTGCTTGGTGTGACAGCTGTTGAAGACAAACTGCAAAAGGGGGTGAGTACTGAATTTTGATGGTATTTTTATTTTTTTTTGGTGAGTCCTTTCACCTGGATCA
Source organism: Pyrus communis (assembly GCF_963583255.1). Lineage (NCBI taxonomy): Eukaryota > Viridiplantae > Streptophyta > Magnoliopsida > Rosales > Rosaceae > Pyrus > Pyrus communis. The sequence goes on along the minus strand of NC_084813.1, from coordinate 25,164,133 downwards.
GATTATTGTTATTGTGTCCTCCCTTGAATTTGGAGCCCTGTACAACTTCACATTATGTGAATTGGAAGTTCATATCAAGAAACAAAAAACTAGAGCCCATTTTATACCGAGAAAGGTTTGTTTGTGTTCATGGAAATTAATTCTGTACGGATATTGTTCTCTCGGATACAGGTGCCTGAATGTATCAATAAGCTTGCCCAAGCTGGGATTAAGATATGGGTATTGACGGGGGATAAGATGGAAACTGCAGTTAACATTGGGTATGCTAGCAGTTTTTGTGCTTAGATTATATTTTTCTGATACTTCATTGTGTGCTTAGATTATATTTTTCTGCAAGTTACAGGTTACAAGTGTTGTAAATTTTACAGGTATGCTTGCAGTTTACTTAGACAAGATATGAAACGGATTGTCATCAGTCTCGATTCACCAGACATAAAAGCCTTGGAGAAACAAGGGGATAAAGAGGCAGTTGAGCAGGTACAGAATTCCTAAAGCAAAAATCCAAGACATTATTTTTTTCCCTTCTTTTTTCTTCTTCCGTGGTGTAATTTCTGAAACCATGATTGTTTTAAGGCTTCTGTTGCAAGCATAAGGGAGCAAATTAGAGAAGGCATTTTGCAAATTAATGAAGCTAAACAAAGTCCGAATCAAGCTAAATCGTTTGGCTTGGTAATTGATGGGAAGTCCTTGGAATTTTGTCTCAAGAAGGATGTCAAAAATTCGTTTTTTGAGCTTGCAATTACTTGTGCTTCTGTTATATGCTGCCGCTCTACGCCCAAACAGAAGGCTCTTGTAAGTATCTCGATCATGCTCATGAGCATATCCATTCAAATTATCTACAGTTTTTTCATAAGGCCAGTTGCTGACATCAAATAATCTGATTGAACTACAAAATCTGTGCAGGTTACGAGATTGGTAAAACTCGGAACAGGTAAAATAACACTTTCTGTTGGTGACGGTGCAAATGACGTTGGCATGCTTCAAGAAGCTGATATTGGAGTTGGCATTAGTGGTGTTGAGGGGATGCAGGTGACCATATTTTTTGTGTTAATCTGATTTTTACGGGTTTTTTTTTTATTTCCAAGATAAGTAACTGGAAATCAGTGCAATTTTGAAAGTGAGATAGAGGATGTGTTTGTCTATTACACTATTCACCGAATCAGAGTACTTTTGAAAGAGAGAATAGAGCATGCATCTGTCTACAACGCTATTTGCCAGCAATTGCTTGTTTTTGGTGTCAGACTCTCAGACATATAACTTGCATATTTTTTTTTTAAGACCCAGCTTCAAATTCCATTTGATTCCTGAATGCAGGCGGTGATGGCAAGTGATTTTGCAATTGCTCAATTCCGTTTTCTGGAGCGTCTCTTGCTTGTACATGGGCACTGGTGCTATAGGCGCATATCAATGATGGTAAAATATGCCTCTTATAATTGTAACAAACAATACTTGAAAAAGAAAGCAATAGATTTCGTACCCAGTTGATACGTGCTGATCTATTCTTTTTGGTTGATGCAGATATGCTACTTCTTCTACAAGAACATTACATTTGGGTTTACTCTGTTTTGGTTTGAGGCCCATGCTTCTTTCTCCGGTCAGCCTGCTTACAACGACTGGTACATGTCATTCTACAATGTCTTCTTCACATCACTCCCTGTAATTGCTCTTGGCGTCTTCGATCAGGATGTTTCTGCGCGGTTATGCCTCAAGGTATACAATTTTCTCTTTTGTAGAGTTTATATACAAATAAGGGAAAATAATATGATATTCAGGGTGAATGAGTGATCCACACGATATAGTGGTAAGGTGACAATTGACTACAAATTCACGATTTACGCTCTATATTACTACTATAGCTTTGTGTGTTTGTAATTCCATCTTCTGGTAGTAAGTATCAAATCTAGTAACAAGTTCTTTACGGATGTTAAGAACCAAAAGGCGTATAATTATCGTCATGGCTTGTCATATATATTGTTTATTTTCATCTTTTTGGACTGGAATTTTTACGGCTCATGCTTTGTTCTTTTGACAGTATCCTTCCTTGTATCTGGAGGGAGTAGAGAATATCCTCTTCAGCTGGCCACGAATACTCGGTTGGATGGTTAATGGCGTTTTGAGCTCCATAATTATCTTCTTCTTCACCACCAATTCCATGATTGGCCAAGCTCTCCGAAAAGACGGTAAAGTAGTTGACTATGAAGTCCTAGGGGTCACAATGTACTCTTGCGTAGTTTGGGTCGTAAATTGCCAAATGGCACTCTCCATCAACTACTTCACCTGGATCCAGCACTTCTTCATCTGGGGCAGTATCGCCTTCTGGTATATATTCTTAGTGATATACGGCTCTGTCTCACCAAGCGTATCCACAACAGCACACAGAGTTCTCGTCGAAGCCTGTGCTCCCAGTCCTCTGTTTTGGGTGGTCACCCTTCTCGTTACTATCTGTACTTTGCTGCCGTATTTCTCATACAGGGCTTTCCAGACGCGGTTCAAACCAATGCGTCACGATGTAATACAACAGGAACGATTAAATGGCTCAGACAACGAGACTTCCGGTGAATTGCCTCTGAGATTCAGTAGCAAACTGCAGCACCTGAAGCAGAGATTGAGGGAAAGAAGGTCGTGAAACGCGGTCCCGGGATCGAACTTTGTGTATGTAATCAGGGGATAGTTTGGTTTTGTGAATATGTTTGACAGTTTGAGAGAGGTATTCTTAAGAAAAGTCAAGTAGGGCAAATGGCCAATTAGTGTGTTGTAGATTAAGGGCTTTGTAGGTTTTTACCATGTAAAGCTGATATATATCATCAAATTATCAAACAAAAAGGGAAACCCCAGTGTGGCAAAAGCTTAAAGCGAGTGGAATCAAAATTAAGAGTTGGTTTATATGTGATTCAATATTTTAGTGGATAGGCTGTTGGGTTTCTACTTATGCGCCTCTGACTTTGAAACTCCCTCCTTCCATAAATTTTTTGAAAAGAGACGACACTACGTTAATGACTGCAAATAAAGGTTACATCAACTTTTGGATGAGGAGATCCTGAATAATATCAGGAGAATCCTTGAACCAAACTATTATGTTGCCAATTCAAACAGCAAACTGAGCTAAGGCAAATTGTCTGCCCTCCTGTTTGGGTGCACTTCCCATTCCCTTCTATTTTGTGCGGTCACGGTTAAGCCACGTCAATATTTTATATTAATTTTTTTATAGAGATAATAAGACAAAAAACAATAGTAATATAAAATGTTGACGTGGCTTAACCGTGACCGCACAAATAAGAGGGGATGAGAATGACACCCAAACAGGAGGGCAGACAATCTGCCTCCAATCTATGGGCTACCCCATTACAGGTTCTAGGGACATACATGGATTGTTTAACTTGAAAAGTCGATGCTACCTGCGACATGTCCTCCTCAAGCAAGCCAATAGCAGAAAAAACACTTAGTGTGATCGTTAATTGCAGCAAGAGCCTGAGTAGAATCACTCCCAACACATTGTTCGATGAACAAGTTCAATGCGATTCAGATTTCAACTCCTCATCAATTTAGTCTCTCAAATTCAATTCCTCCAATTTCGATTACGAATTAGTAAACATGTCAAAGATGTCTTTCTAGAGGAATAGAACACCGCCACCGGCGCCACCAGCTGCAGCCACTAAAAGTAGATTAAAACCAGCAATCGCAGCCTGTAGATTTGACATTGCTCTATGAATTAACAATAAAACACCATGATTAAAAATGATAGTGCATGCACGGATAAAGATTTGATGTAAATGCATGGTGATTACTGCAAATCTTATCCCACTAAATTAACCACCCACTAGCCCTGCAGATCAGCATCGACATCAAGAAAATAACTAAGATATTAATTAAGCAGAGGTTAAAGTTCAATCCACGTGTGTAAATTATATTATATATTAGTTTTAGGATTAACACTAATCACTGTTTAAGCGCAACCCAATAAGACGTTTGGCAAATTGGCATGCATCTGATCTGGCTGGCTTGGCATTGTTTATTGAGAAGCCCAAAACTGCTAGTCTGGCAGGAGAAGGTCAATGTGCTTTTGTTGTTGCCATGTACTTTTGAAATAAGCACTTTACACGAACTGAACACAATCTTCTTTTTCTAGATCTTTTTGGTAAGTGGGTTGTTGTGGCCGGACTCGTAGTCAGAAGATCTTCGTAAAACGTTATTTAACGGATTTTATGATTATTTGGGAGACAAGAATCCCATCCGGATTCAAATAGTGGGGATTATATGGATTTTCACATCTCAACCGTTCATTATATATTGTGCAGTCAGTTTTCGTCAGGAACTATTTATGTTTAATTTTACATAATAAAATTCAAATAATTTTTTATCGTACGATATACGATAAACGATTAGGATGTGAGGATTCATAGGATTCTCAGGATCCGGATGGAATCCTCATCCATTATTTGGGAGCTTCGTTTTTCCTTAAAATACTGAGGGGACTTTGACATTCATGACCAAATGGTTGGCTTCTCCCCAACTTCAAAACGTTTCTCATGTTTGACTAAATGCTAAAGCACTCCAATTGCTTCTAAATATACTTTTTTAGTGTGATTGAAATACGAAGCGATTCGCCACATGTTATTATATAATTAGAGAAAAGTTTTTTTTTTTTTTTTTTTTTTTTCAAGTATCCTTCTAATTGTATAATGACAAGTGGCGTACCATCCCGTATTCCCGTCACGCTTAAAAAACCTCTCATTTATTAAGGTGGAAACACTAGTGACAAATCACAAATGATGTATGCATCACTCTTTTGTGTGTGCAAGTAATCATAATTTGCTTATAATGTATGAGTTCATCATTTATAGGTAAGAATGAATGACTTTTTAACTGTAAAAAGTTGAGCTTTGTTATGCTAAGTGTAATTTTTTTTTTTAAATATCGTCGTTTGTTGTGCTCGCTTCCTAAAATAAGGACCGTAACGGTCAACCCCAACCCTCGATGTCGAATTGGTCATCAAGTTGCTTTGCTAGGTAGGTTGGGCAATGATCCTCTTGTAAGTTCACGTATGAAATCTTGTTAAGACGTCTCCTTCCTCGAAATGATAAAACTCAATAGATTTCTTGCAACATTTCTGCAACTACCACACATGTTGGCAAGATTCAGAATTTCATAAAGACCATTCGGTTAATAGGAGCGACAAACCATATGTGCGCAGGGACGCAATCAATGCAGAGAAATGTTATGCAACAAACATGCAAATAAAAATATGTATATTCATATGTTTAAAATGCTTAGAAAGATATCAAAGAATCAGAAAGATCCATACACATAAGGTCACCAATTAGGCAACGATACATATAAAAACCTCATAAGTCAATTATTGGAGAAATTTTTCAGTTACCCGGGAACATACCTAATACATCAAATGTTATAATACAATTAGTTGAATTTTTTTAAAAGTTTTTAATCAATTGTATTATTATACTTAATGGACCTAGCTGTATTCTCGGCATGCTGAAAGATTTCTTCAACTACTGGTCAGGATTTTTTTTTAAATATTAATAAACACGTAACTCGCACTTGGCATGGTTTTGCGGCTTCTTGTGCCTTCCAATGAGGAGTCTATTTATTTTCCAGAGTTTAGGCCAAATTGCACAATGATAATAATAATAATTAAAATATTGCTTCCAAAACAGGTTAACATATCCCATTAATATAGTTTCTCTGTCAATTATCTACAGCTAACCTGTTTTCTTCTGGGATCACAATCCTCTCTCATGAGCCAAGGATGAGAATCCTTTTGAGTAAGTCTATCGGGTCGTTTAAATTTTATTCAACGGCTACAAATAAAAAGCTTTTCTAAAAATTATAATAATTGTGTCTGTTGGATAAAATTTGAACGGTCCGATGAATTTACTCAGGAAGATCCTCATTCTTAGCTCAGGAGAGGATCTTGACCCTTTCTTCTGATGCACAAATTTCCTTCTAGAAGTCCAGGTGGCCCCCACGAGATTGGCATGCGAGATAGCAGTATCTCAGGTTCTGGAACACAAAAAATAAGTGCAAACACTCCTGTCGTTTCCGTATTTTTTGTTATAATACTTACATATTTTAATACAATTACCATTAGACGACCCAAAAAATAATAAGTTCATTTGAAAGTGTTTTTAAAATTATTTGAAGCTTGTTTAGAAATACTTTTAAAATGATTAAAAATACTTTTGAAGAAAATATTTTTAGTAACAATCCTTACTAAAAATGCTAGTAAATCTTGGAAAGCACTTAAAGTGTTTACTGGAATAAGCACATAACTGGTGCTTCTTGTAGAAAACACTTTAAGTGCCTTTGGAATCCAAAAATATATTCTCTAAAAGCGCATTTAGTCATTTTAAAAGCATATCCAAACGAGCACTTGATAAGAGTGTTTTTGGGACCAATCTTAAAAAAAAAAAAAGCAAGTGAATCCTGAAAAACCATTTGAAATACTTCGTGCAAGAAACACATAACAGTTGCTACTCGTAAGAACTCAAAAGTACTTTCACAAAAAACAATTTTAATTATTTACATGCACTTCTAAACGGGCTTGACATCTCAAATCAAAATAAAATTGTAAAATTACTTTACAATCACATCTTGATAATTTATTGAGAACTTTAACGAAAAGTTTTCGGTACTGTTCATTTTAACGAAAAATCATATTTTTACATTAAAAAAATCAATCATGATACTATTCACTTTACCCTTTATTTTGTCATTACCGTTAAAACTCAAAGTTTTCCAACCATTTTCGTTATTTTTTCTTAATTTATTTGGTTAAAAAAAAATTTTGCGCGATTAAAAATAGAATTAAAATCTCATGAAAAATGTCAAGTTCCTAATATATACCTTTCTATTTTCCACGCGCTGATTTCTTTCCATTTGTCTTCCTCAATGTCCACATACTCTGCTTTTCTTATCCGCCTTTGCCACCGTATCCAGAAACGCGGACGCGTACGCGCTGACGTGGATGCAGTTAAGAAAGTACGTAACGCCGAACGTGTGAAGAAGGAAAGTTTACCGAAGCATCTCCCGTCTTTAACTCAACACGCCCGCTCAACCCTTCACCAATAAACTAGAAACAAGAAAAGCACTCAAAACATGATGTCATGACATTCGATATCAAATCTTCTGCACTCAAAACGCTCTACAGCATTTTTGTGCTTTATTTATTTATGTAAAACGTGTTTTTTTTACTCAATTTATCGTAGCATTTTATATTTTTAATTGAAGAGATTTGAAAAGTTAACACATCAAGTGGAGTTTAAATGAATGATCAGATTTCAACAAAAGATACAAGTCACATAGAGGTCACTAAGTGCTCGTTTGAAAATGCATTTAAAATGACTAAAAATGCTTCTAGAGAAAATATATTTGAGTTTCAAAAGCACTTGAAGATCTTTTTACAAGAAACACCAATTACGTGCTTATTTCAAAAAACACTTTAAGTATTTTTTTCGAAATTTACTTGCATTTTTACGAAAAATTAATTTCAAAAATATTTTTATCAAAAACGCTTTTAACTATTTTAAAATAATTTCCAAACGAACTCTTAATTGAAGTTTTCACACTAATATCACACCTTCAATAGTTAATAATTAATTATTACAACCATGCCTTTTCTAATCTTCGAACTTTACAGCGCCCTATATAAAAGCATACAAGGAAGCGAAAGCGCCACAACCACCAATTCTCAAACGCACCAAGAGCGTCCAAAAAAATTATCCTACGACAAGAAAATATGCAAAACGACGATTTCGAACAGGGACTCGTCTGTCCCAGCTTCAACTGCTACTCCTCCGACAAACTAGCAGATGCCGCCGCCAAGGTCTGTCGGGAATTGGACCACCTCAATTTGCTCGAAGATTCGGAGTCCGGTCAGTTAGCAGACTGTAAAAATGACAGCGAATCCGCCACCGCCGACAAGGAGGAGGAGGATGAGTTCGAATTCGTGTCCTTTCAGAAATCCGCCGACCAGGTTTTCTTCGACGACCGCCAGATCGGCCCCGTTTTTCCCGTGTTCAACCGCGACCTCCTGCTGGATAGAAGTCAACCTGATCTCCTCGCCGGCGGTCGGAATGATAAAAAGGTGGAGGACGACGACGATGGTGTGCCGTCATCGTCATCGTCCGAAGTGGACGAGCTGGAGGCGGTCCCACCGGGGACATACTGCGTGTGGATGCCGAAATCCGCGTCGGCAGAAGCGCGTGGGAAGTGCAAGAAGAGTAAGTCGACCGGAACATCGTCGTCCGGAACGTCGTCGTCTCGGCGTTGGAGCCTCCGGGATTTGCTTCGGCGGAGCAACAGCGAAGGCGGCAAGAACATGGTGTTCTTGACCCCTTTGTCGTCCACCTCCAAGAAAGTAGAAGACAACAAGGAAACCAAAAAGAGCTCCGGGTCGGGAACCGGGTCCACATCTGGGTCTGATAGGCCCAGGAAAAAGCCCAGTACAGGCTCAAACGCGTTGTCGATGGCTCACGAGGCGTTCTATGTGAGGAACAAGACGGTGGCGAAGGACGGGTACAATAAGCGGCGTTCGTATCTTCCATACAGGCAGGACCTGGTGGGGTTCTTTGCTAGTGTGAACGCCGTGAGTGGAAGCTTCACACCTGCTCTCTGAAAATCTAATAGTAATTAAATTAGCTTAATTATTATTAATTAACTTTTGCTAATCCTAGTTAGTTTGAGGGTTATGCCCAGTTATTTACACAATTTTCGACTTAATTTAAGTGTACAGGTTAATTAGTGTACTAAAAAGTTTGAAGTTTTTGACTTTTTGCTGTAACTTGTTTGATATTTTATATAGTGAGATTAACTATATATCTTTTACATTGGAGGGCAAATTGATAATCCTACTTATATTTGTAATTTGTCACATGATTGCATCTTCTTTTGTTAAGTTACCGATTCTCTCTATTTTTGAATTTGATTTTATACAACCATGTTTTTCGCTGCTGAAATAAAAGCAGCAAGTGTTGCTGAAACTCAATCACAAAGAGACAAATGTCTAATAATAGTTTTTAGTTTCTATTATTTAGACACGTGTTCATTTGTGATTAGTTTTTCAACAGCACTTGCTGCTTTTCTTTCAACAGCAAAGCATTGTTCTTGATTATGCATCTATTTTATTTGCTAAGAATTGATCAAATAGTTGTATACTGCTCAATTGCCCTTGGTGTCGGCATGATCTATTGAAATTGTACAACCTATTATAATTATATGCGCGGATTATAAAACGCACTAGACATGACGTAGGATGATTGTTAACTATTGGTGTATGTATTAACTTTGCCTTTTGTTATTTCATAGAAGGCTTTACATTTGTAGTGTGCCTAGATGAGAAGTCAATTTAATTAGGTTTCATATCAATTACCTCCAATGGTGTTGATGTATGTCTTTACTCTTTGATAAAACCTTTTTAATGTGCCTAGTTTAGAAGTCAATTTTAGGTTTCATATCCTTTTACTCCAAGTAATGAAATTGTCTTTTGAAGATTTTTTTTTGGTGCCAATGGCAAGAGTTTTTTTCTTTTTTATTTATTTTAATAAACGATATTATCTACATTAAGGTGATGATGAGTGAACTAAACCTTACAATGAGTCAACAATAATGCGGTTCAAATTCGCTTTTGGCGATAATCGAACCTAAGGTGTTACATCCCACATCGCCCAGGGGAGTGATCCTTAAATGTATATTCCCATCCCTACCTAGCACGAGGCCTTTTAGGAGCTCACTGGCTTCGGGTTCCGTAGGAACTCCGAAGTTAAGCGAGAAGGGGGCTAGAACAATCCCATGATGGGTGACCCACTGAGAAGTTGCTCGTGAGTTCCCAAAAAGCCTCGTGCTAGGTAGGGATGAGACTATACATTTAAGGATCGCCCATCACTCCTCTGGGCAATGTGGGATGTCACATAAGATCTCTCACGTACAAATGAAAATGAATACCACGAAACTATAATACTAAGTTGCATGACGAGAGTTATATATTAAGAGAAAGTCGATAGTGACCAAACCAAATACTCAATAGTGACCAAACAAAACTTATTTGGTTATTTTATAAATAAATAATTTCATATGCTAACCGGTCTCTCATTCTTGACTTCCGGAGGAGTTCTCAACTCACCACTCATGACATGTTTATTGTATTTAATCGTTGGAAATGTACCTTAAAAATCAATTATGAGATTTAGTATAATTTAACAAAAAAGATCATTGTTTAATGTTGTCTTGTTAAATTTTATACGCGCAAACAGTAAGTCGAAAGAATATGTAATAGAGTGAATCTAATAAAAGGAAGCTAGATTCATGATACCTTTATTTCTCGAATACATTTATGCAACGAGGTATCTACAATGGTAAAAAGAATTATATTAAATTAACAAATTCTTTCCTTCATTATTAGCACATACGGAATCAAAAGATAAGTGGATTAATTAGTTATTACACACCTCAACAATCAGGTATTACAGGGCAGTTTATTCCATGTTCGAACCATGTGTCATTTTAATCTGGGCTTGCCTTATTCAAGTAAGTAAATACGTTTTTTTAATACAATAATATTATGAGCAATATTAGGGGAATTCTTTCAGAAGTGAAATTTTTTATGAACTACCTGTCATCTCATGTTTTTGGTACAATGTTTTATAATGTCGACAATAAATTGACGTTAAATTATGAGGTGATAGAGAATCTATGGAAAATTTCACTTTAAAAGAGTACCATTAGGATTTCTTATACTATTACTAAAGAATTTTTTGTTTAATTTTTGCATAATGCTAGAGAAACTAAATTTTTAAACAAAATTTTGTAAACCAAATGATTAAGTTGTGGATAATTAGATTATTAAGTACGTGTAGATTTGCTCGAAGACAATCACCGTTCACAACGCTATCAAAAGGTTTCAATCATCTCTACCGTTTTGTCTTTAAACATAAAAGAGTTCCAATCAAAGAAATGGAGAAAAAGTGAGATGGCAAATGCTATGTGCCAAAGTGAACGGAGTTCAAGTTTGTTGTGCGCTGTCGTTGGCTAAGGTATCTAGGTTTAAAGCATGTTGCTTAAATTGGGACCACTGATCACACTAAAATACATTGTGGGTAAGTTCGACATCCATCTCGAATAATTTATCTGTATATTCTGAATAACGACGCTCAAATTATAACTTTCATAATCAATTTTTAAAAATTTATTTTAGAAGTGAGATACATTAATTATGACATCGACACATAGTATAATACGTAGAACAAGTGTTTAAAATATTGGTATTGGTGAAAAAATCGATATACAAATTTGTAGAAATATCGACGGATATATCAAATATCGATACCGATCGACTTTTCTGATGGAAATGATGTAAATTGAAAATGAAACTTTAAGGATTGTCAAACATTGGTTTGGATGACAAATAAGAGTTTCACTAACATTTAACAAATGTGTTAGAAATATTAACAATATATTATTTTTAGCCTAAACTTAAGAGTTTTTTCAACCTAACGTGAAGTTCACCCCCATTTTCCTATCTTTCTTTGATTTTTTTAAATATTTTAATAAAAATATCGTCTGTATCGAAAAAATTTTAAACACTATCACCGCTGCGTGAAGACTTAGTCTACGAAAGACATTTTCGTCAATCTAAAAACAAAATACTGTTCATGGTAAAAAATCATAAAGTGATGGATGTTTTCGGTTTTTTAATCATAAATAGCACTTCGACCAAAAAATAAAATACAAAAAGAGCATTTGTCCAATTACGCTCCTGTTTTTCTATTTTGTTTTCCAATTGCACAAGTTGTTTGCCCTAATTTTGGAAAATAGGAGAAAGCAAAAGTAGGAATCATTCATACCCAAATCCTAAAGTTAATTGGGATGAATATTAGGCTCCTATTTTACATGGTTAGTTTTGAGTTTGATTTTTGACGATAGTGAATCAAATGATGGTTGCTACCAAGATATTAAAATGCATATGTAAGTTTTTTTGGCTCTAAAAAACATATAACAGATGTGTTTTAGTCACCAACTAGCCTCCTTTTAAAAAAAATCCTGGAGTTTTTGTGTACAGTGGGAGCGGAAGTTGACACATTCTGAACTGATGAGTGCAAATCTGCCAGCTGCTGAGCTGAAACTGAAAGCCCCAGTTTGCCTGCCTCCTTACGATTAATCACTAATGCTAATGGACGAGGTTATCATAATTACCAAGACTAAATGGTAATTAGCGTTTGGCTTGATGACAAAGTGGGTGTCTCCGTCCTTGACTTGAGCGTCGGCAGAGGGTAAAGTAAAGTGACTACAGTAGCAAAGATTCGAATGCAATTTTTTTTTTTTGGTATAGTTGTTTAATTACGATTCTGAAACTGAGTGCAACTGAGTATATTAAAGGAAATTTTAACAAAAAGCTTATGATACTATTCATTTTAACGAAAAATTACATTTTTATACTAAAAAGTCAATCCTGGTACTATTCATTTTGTCCTTATCGTTAAAACTCAAAGTTGTCAAGCCTTTTTCATTAGCTTTCCTTATATTAAATAGACGGAACTAAAATACAAGGACATCACATATTTGTATGAAAACTGTCATACGTATGGCGTGATTGGAGTATTTTTGTTCAAATTTTCTCCCTTAAGAGTTACTGGTCGTCAATTCTCTCAAAACACAATGTTAAATAAAATAAGAAGTCACACATCGGTTATCTCACAAAACAAATCACAACTTATATCAAATGCTTCCACTTCTAATTTCATTGAGACCTTTTACATAAAAACCCACACCTGTTAATTAGGTGATTAAGGGGGGACGATATTGATGCTATTAGTGATGGATTGCAGCTCGTCTCTCTGAAACTCTAACATGGTATCATAACGATTTTCAAATTTGGGCTGAAATTATTGGGTTCATTTACAAACATGATCGATGTAGCTCCACGTCTGACCATCTCTAAAGTGGTTCAATGTAAGGTTGCGTATTGAATAAAGCAAAAAATTCCACATCAATCATCTCACAAAACAAATCGTAATATTATATGGTTCTACTTCTAATTGCATTGAGATCATCTACATAAAAACTCCACATAATAATTAAGCATAAAAGTATTAAAGCTATTAAAGATGGACCGCGACCCGTCTTTTTAAAACTTTAACATTTGATTTTTTTTTATTTTTTTATTTTTGCATTAACTAACAAGAGTCACCAATGTGAAAAATATGATGGTCAAACAATATGATAGCCTCCAAATATGCTTTAATATATCAAGACACGGACTCCTTCAGTGTGAATTGCGAGATGGATGGATGGATTGCAACCTCATGACATGAAAAGGAAGACAAAACAAATGTGAGCACGAAATTAGTTAGGAGTGTGGAGCAAGTAAACTTTATTTGGGAAACTTGCGTGGAACACACCTTATTAATTCATATACTGCAATCGATCCGAGAGGTCAGGATCATGCTTCGAGAGAGACTTGGGAATTGTTCAACTTTTACAAAATAATATTTATATGCTCCAAAACCCTTTCTTTCAACGTTGATCGATTCTCATACGAAAGAGATTTTTCAGTGTGTTTAAAACACAGAATGATACTTTTATATGTCAATATACAAGCGGAGAGATACTTTTGAAAATAAAACTTCCCTCCATTTATATATGTGGTGTAAGACTCCGTATTCCAGACATAACGAAAAAATTATTGTCAAATGAGAAATGCTAAGAGTACTCTCTTAAAAATGGATTCTCGATGGATTCTTTGCCGCTTCATGTTTTTGATACAATGTTTTATAATGACATGAAAATTGACTCAAAGTTATGAGGTGATAGAGTATTCGTGAAAAATCTCATTTTATTAATAAAAAGTACTGATAATTTTAATTAGTGCACGCCATTTCACACGTTGTGTTTAATTAGTGAATAATGAGTAGTGAGTACCACCATTTAGCGATGCCACGTCGAATTACAATATCACTTTATAATTTCTCTCTCCAAGGGACTAGGCAAAAAATAGCCAAGGGGAGTTTCCTGGGATCTTAGGGATTCCATGATTTTCTAATCGTGATTGTTCATCGTATATCGTACAATCAATAATTATTTTAAAATTTAAAATTTAAAATTAAATATAAATATTACCTAACGAAAACTGATCGTACGATATATAATGAACAATCGCGCGATCATCAATTTCCTAGAATCCTCAGAAAAAGAATCCGACTACGATGATTTTCCTTCTTTGCTTTGTTGAAAGGGCTCAGGTAAATCGGGCCCCACCGTTTTGTAAGTGAAAAAGAAACAAATAGAAAATAAAAGTCTCGCGGGTACGCATACCCTGCCCATCCTAAACTTAAACTTTAACCGTTCCAAGGTCAAAGTCATACCTCTCACGGGCGCCGGTTGGTGGGCCATTATCCACGTGGCACTGCTGGTATTAGGATGAGCTGGCACGCACGTGACAGTCAAAAAGCACACTCGAGAGAGTTCACTGGATGGATAGAGTGAGAAGCTTGAAGAAGCACTCGCTCCAGCACAATCTCTGCAACAAAGTCTAACCGTTTGAAACGGAAAAAACTGTCACCGATTCCTCGGGAAGAGGAAGATGGCGACTCTGCAGCTGCCGAGTTGTAGATCTCACGGTCGCTCTTTTCCTCCGTCGTTGATCAGCGCCTCTACCTCTTCCTCTTCCTCCGCGTTTTGGGGCGGACAGATGGCTTTCATCAACGGCCGCCGTTCATCGGTGGAGAAGCTCCGGTACAAAGGTGGCGGAGCGGTTAGGGTTCTTGCGATGTCGGGCGGTTCGTCTTCGTCGTCGTTCAAGATGAACTTGAACGAGTACATGGTCACTCTCGACAAACCGCTCGGGATTCGGTTCGCGCTCTCCGTCGACGGCCGAATCTTCGTCCACGCCCTCAAGAAAGGGGTATTTCCGCCATTTCGTCTTCATCACTCTCTCTCTCTCTCTCTCTCTCTCTCTCTCTCTAGAACAAAAGTTCCGAGCTTTTGATTGATTGATCGATGGATTGGTTTAATTTTATTGAATTTGAAATTGCAGGGGAATGCGGAGAAGTCCAGGATAGTAATGGTGGGCGACACATTGAAAAAGGCCGGCGATTTGTCTGCCGGCAGGCTTGCTGAAGCAAGCGACTTTGGTGATACCCAGTGAGCATGCCATTTTTTTTGTACTATCTATAGAAAACCCACTTTGCGAGGTTCTGCGGAGGAATGTCGATTGTACGCAGCCTTACGTTTGTTTTTTAAAGAGGCTGTTTTCACGACTTGAATCCGTGACCTTTTCGTCACAATGGAGATTCGAACATGGGTGCATAGTACATTTGCCATCGCCAATGTGACTACGCCCACGTCTGAGCACATAGTATGCCATTAACATTTTTAATTTCAGTTGCACGAAAGATGATGAAAAATGCGTAATTTTGACTTGTTAATGAATGCTGAGACACCGATGTTTTGTTATGGATGAAACTGAAGGGCAGTGGGCAAAGATTTGTTCCTTACTGTGCGCGAGATTCAACGTCTGAATTAGCTATTGAAAATTTCGAAATTCGTTCATGAATGTGTGTTCATATTTGTTTTTTATTTTTTTCAGTCTTTGGTTTCTCCAGGAAGATGCTGAAGGAGAAAACAGGATCTGTTAGCCTGGTTCTTGAGAGACCCCCCTCTCCTTTTCCAATTCAGCAACTGCTTCTTATGAATGATCTCGATAATCTGTTTAACAGAGGTCGAGTTCCTTTCGCAACTTGGAACAAGGCTGTGCTGGCTTCCAGTTTGCAATCGTCTCCAGGAACTGGCGGGAACTCTGGCTTTGTTACGTTCTCCTCAAAGTTTCTGAAACCGCATGGATGGAATTATTTGAATGGCCAAAATGGTCGCATTCAATCACAAATGCAGAAGAATACTGTTGCCCAACCCCTGAGCCAACTTGCTTGTATTTACGCTGAAGAGGAGTCCGGCGATGGAGAATGGGCTCATGGGAACTTCCCACTGGATGAATATGTTAAGGCATTGGATCGCTCTAAAGGCGAACTATACTATAACCATGCTCTTGGTATGCGCTACAGTAAGGTGTGATGTTCATCAAATTCTTCAACTATAAACTTGCATTGAAAACTAGGGATAAAAGCTCATCTGTTATGTTGTTCATGTGTCAGATTACTGAACACATAAACGTTGGATCATGCATACAAACAGAAGATGATGTGGCGGCATTGGAAAATGTGGCAGTGAGTGCTATATTTGTAAAAATGTAAAACAACATTTTTGTGTTGTCATTGAAATATGCAGTCTACTCATATACACATTGTATCAACTTCTTTTCTGTGTCTCTCTTTAACTGCTATGAAATTCTTCGTACAGGGAGTTACTGCTATACTGAATTTCCAAAGTGGAACTGAGACAGAAAATTGGGGAATAAATTCCAATGCAATAAATGAGTCATGCCAAAAGTTCGGTATTCTGATGATTAACTATCCAATAAGGTAAACAAAAAATCTGTGCACTATTCTATTTATCGATTGACAAAATTTATCTTTCCTTTGAAGTCACTTCAAATCATGGAGGTCGGGCATTAAATTTCAGAAATGGAAATGAGTTTCTGAAGTGTCAATTGCTTACAGCTCACTACCGAGGCCTTGTAAAACTTCTGAACCTTTTCTTTTGCAGGGAGGGAGATTCTTGTGATTTGAGGAAGAAACTACCATTCTGTGTTGGATTATTATTACGCTTATTAAAGAAGAATCATCGTGTTTTTGTTACTTGTACAACTGGTTTTGATCGGTCTCCTACTTGCGTAATAGCATACCTGCACTGGATGACAGATACTTCCCTTCATGCAGCTTATAATTTTGTCACCGGGTTGCATTTATGCAGGCCTGACAGGTTAGCCGTCTTAACCATCCTCATTTCCTTTGAGTTTTACACATTATGAAAAGAAACATCTTGGCATGACAAAAATTATTTGTTGCGAGGAAGATCCCAATTCCTTGCTGTGAGTCTGTGAGTTGTTAAAGAAAAAGGAGTACTTTGTCACTAATTGAAAGATAACCTTGCAATTTCAATGCAGACCGGCAATTGCTTGGGCCACATGGGATCTTATAGCCATGGTGGAAAACGGGAAACATGAAGGGCCTCCAACACATGCTGTGACATTTGTATGGAATGGGCAAGAGGTAGTTGAAAACTTCAGTTTCAACTCCAATTTACAACGTATACTTTAGCAGTGATGTTGGTCATTGGATAAATCTGAAGGGACTATGAAAGAAAGGCATCGAAAACTTCTTTCTCGATGCCTTGCTTGGCGTAGGACTGTATCTGTAAATAGTTTTAAGCTCGTAGTTTTTAAAAGCATTATACTGTTCTATAGTCGAGCAGTAATAGAATTTATTTTGCTTCTGTTTGTTCTTCCTGATTCACCCTGTCTCTGTTTACAGGGGGAGGACGTAACCTTAGTTGGAGATTTCACCGCGAACTGGAAAGAACCAATTCGGGCAAATTACAAAGGGGGATCACGATGGGAAGCAGAAGTCAGACTTTCACGAGGAAAGTAAGTAAAAATCATTGTGTTATTTTGATTTTTACGACTAGAATAAAAATATGAGATCTAATGCCTTGTATTAACTTGTAGTGTTGAATTTTCCATCAAGTTTTCTTAGACTAGCTAATCTTGAAAATGTCGCACGATGAGTTTATCTAATTTTCATTTTAAGCGATGACACGATGATGTTCTGCCCTGCAGGTATTACTACAAGTTCATTGTTAATGGGAATTGGCGGCATTCAACATCCTCCCCATCCGAAAGGGATGGAAGTGGAAATGTCAACAATATAATCATCATTGGCGATACTGCCAGCGTGAGACCTTCTGTTCAGCAACCGCAAAAGGTCAGTACACTAATATGCATTTCTTTTTCGTCGAGTGTCTTCTCTTCTTATGAATTTGAGCAAGTAGATTAGATCATTTAACTTGTTTTCTCTTCCAGTAAGCGAAAAATTGGACTTGTCCAAGTCCAACGAGTATGCTTTTCCGCCTAAATGATACTGATGGATGATGGCTGTTTTGACACTATGCTGTTTTAGGATGTGAATATCGTGAAGGTGATTGAGAGGCCATTGACAGAAAACGAGCGCTTCATGCTGGCGAAAGCTGCTCGTTGCGTTTCATTCTCAATATGCCCGATTAGACTAGCTCCAAAGTAGGTTGGCAAGTACAACGTACCTCGATTCAACAATTTTCGAGGCTAGAACATACAAATCGTGCAAATTAATGTCTTCTGAGTCCCTAAAATAAAGACATTTTCATAAATGTACCATGATGCAATTCCTCAGGTTGTTCTGTTTTTGGCGCCTTTTATGGGCCTATATGTCACTACCCATGGAAAGCTTATGTACGCACAAACCCACTTGATGGATGAAATAAAAGCCGCAATTGTTAGAAACGTCAAATGATTGGTATTCCAAATTAATCACCTACTGTTAAGTAGATAAGTTAAAATACATGACGACAGACAGTTTTAGAAAGTTAATCAGAATGTGTAATTAGGAAAACGACGCGTGTGTGGGTAAATGGTCGGGAATACATATGATTTCATTGCTTGATTGTGCGATACAAGGAGATTACATACAAGGAAAATATAATCCCAAAGATATGATTACATATAATAAATAAGTTCAAATATTTTGCACACAAAACTCTGCGATTTATCTACTTGAGTGACATGTTTTTGGACCCGATTTTTCAGGATTTCGTCTACCAATCACCACAATGGCTGGGAAGTGGGGGCCAGCATAAGCATATGCCATCTAATCTAATGTATGCCGGAAATATGACACAAGGATGTCGACACATTGTTAATTAGAAAATGTCGACACATTGTTAATTAGAAAATGTCGACATGTATCATAACACAATCGGTTTAAGTCACTGAAGGAGCTTTTATAAGAGCTTGCATCAACTTATCAGACACTCCCACCCTTCTCTCCCAACTCTAGAGAAGAGCTAACATGTAACTAAGATACCAAGGTAATGGTATTTCAAACCAATCACGTTATCATGTTGAAAAGTTGAAACATAATAGTGTGTGATGGACTTAAAATGCCATCACCATCGCATCTCATGTTTCATGTAAGTTACTCTCATCTCGCTCTTTGGTGTTGCCTCAACTGCGCAGGGCTGCATTGTCCCAATTTCACTTCAACAATCATGGGGCATGAGCATGATGAAGGTGTGATCTTTTACTTTTTCATTTAATTTCTCGCGTGTAAGTAGAAGAAACTAGGATTAATGTTATATATCAAACAACTATTTTTCTCCGAATTTCACATTTCAAAGCCCGTAGATCGAGCAATTTGGACTCTTCAGCTTAAACTATGTGTTCTCATTAGCTCATTCCACTAGTCCACTTCACACACAATCTCTCTCTCCAACGCTTATATATCTCTCTATTGAACGGTCCATATTGCTCAATCTATGGGCTCAAGAGTGTGAGATTTGGAGAGAATCTCAATCCATGCAAAGGAGCCACCAAAGGATGTGGAATTGCCTATTATGGGTTAAATCGGTGATCTTTATTTGTCATGTCACCAAGTGTATATATGTAAATATCTGCGTTTCTAGTTACGTGATTACCATGACACATAAGATTTTCTCCACAAATTTGCAACGAGTGTATTATAGATTGAATACCTTGAAGTCAATAGGTAGACTATATAACATACCATAGATAGAAGGGTGAGAAATCAGATTGCATCTTATATGTGGTCGTAGTGGGTATTAGAATGCACAGGAGCCATATGTTTTAAGGATAGGAGTAGGACCTTATCTATGTAATCCATCACCGATCATGTTGTCCACCATTATATCCATTTCAACCAAAGATATTAGAGATGCCCAGCACCAGAAGCTAGCTAGCATGTCTTCTTCAATCCTTTCAATTTTATTTTTGTTCTTTTGGTTTTCACACTTTGGCTTTGTGGTATATATCCTCAGTTAGATTACAACTTTATCTACACTGTCATCCTAAACCCTGAACCATAAACCCCGAAAAGCTGAAAGTATACGGGGAGTATTATATGTACATGGCTTTCGACAATGTACATATATGCCACAAGTCTTTTTAGAATACAACAATCTATGACATACGTTACATACATAATGGTAAAAACTTTCTAAACTTTTAAAGAGAAAGATGAACCTATCACATCTAATATAGTTTAAAAAACTAATTCAAGATAGGGAGATGTGGTTCCCCGTTATAAACATATTTGATATATTTCATGTGACTCAGTTAGAATTTAGAAGCCAATAATTAATCTTCAAATGTAATTCGGGAGACCCTACGATTGGGATGGTGGGTTTCTTTAAATTGTACGTCTTTTCCTTGTTCATAAGTCACCAAAGTATGTAGCTATAGGAAGGAGATTAACTACCATGGGGTGATTCAGTAATTGAGGCAAATTTCATGGTGTATTTCACATGGCTGGTCTTAGCTAAGTCCAATTCCTGGCGCTGGTGAATTAAACAATGATGACAAAGGAGGCTAAACTACCTCTATGAGTCTTCCCGGCCCCCGATAGGGTAGGTTGTCGTGACTTCGCCACTATCTGGTCCCCTTTTTTTTTTAGGAGATTATGAAATAAATTTATAATGTATGTAGCTCACAATTGCATTAGTATACAAGAACGGGATGCATCTAACTCATCTCAACTGAATTATACATACAATATTACGATCGACTACTACATGCAATTGGGATATCATACTAACTTGATCATCACTCACACTCAAAACAATCGAGACACGACGAAGTGGGGCACTAAGGATTAAAATGTATCATGTGCCCCCAGACCCCCGCCACTATACTCCTACTCATGACAACACGAATGGCGTGGTGGCAGGTGGCAATCAAGTAAGTTTATTAGTGTATTCAAAATACTGTCACGTGTTACTATTTTACTTGTTCCGCTCGAATTTTAACATGTGGATTGAAAAAGTCCAATCAACGAGAGATGAAACATATCAACTCTGCCTTTCATTCATATTATATAATACGGTAAATAATAGCACTATATGATGATGCTTCGAGGGATACACACAAAAATTTCGTGGCAAACAGGCAATGCAAAAAGTAGCTATTTAGGAAGATGATGGAGGTAAAAAAATAAATTTAGCAGTACTTTTGTGAGTGATAAGGGCAGATAGATGATAGAGATGCATGGTGGCCATGCACTTAATGTAAATGGTCAGTAGTAGTGAAAGGAGATAGAGAGATTGGGTTCATCTCCAACGTCCAAACCTCATCCATGAAGATTAGAAGCTCTCGTTGACTTAGATTTCCCTATCACATTTTTCAGAAGAGGCACTGGGTGGTGTGGTGTGGGGGTGGATATATCATATTCATATAGTTGTGGGATGGTGAGGTGTATAAAGCAAGGCAGTTCCAGAGTTGTTGCCCATCATGTCTTCAGCTTCGTTAGTTAAGAGCTTTAACCTCACCTCCTCCACCCTCTCTCCCGCTACCAGCAGGAAACCTAGTTGTATTTCTGCCAGAATCAGCACTTCTTCTTCTCCTTGTAGATCTCCTCCCCCTAACCTCATCCAAAACAAGCCTGTTACCTCCGTTCCTGCTATCACTCGGGTACTCTTATCTCTCTCTCTCTCTCTCTCTCTCTCTCTCTCTCTCTAGATCCTTCAACTCATCATGTGTACATTACTTTCAAGTAGTGTATATGACAATGTGACTGGCGACTACCTAGCAACCTGCAAGTAATATCCAACGATA
Organism: Pyrus communis; assembly: GCF_963583255.1. Classification (NCBI taxonomy): domain Eukaryota; kingdom Viridiplantae; phylum Streptophyta; class Magnoliopsida; order Rosales; family Rosaceae; genus Pyrus; species Pyrus communis. The sequence goes on along the minus strand of NC_084813.1, from coordinate 25,142,352 downwards.
CAACCACTAATATGCCTTTTACCTATCCCATTCTGCGCCACTGAATGCTCGTAATTATTGTCAGTTTTTCTTGTAGTGGCAGCCGCTTTATGTGAGAATAATATGTATTGCCATTGTTTGGAACTTTATTTATCTCTTCAACAGTATTTATGTCTGATAGCTCTTTGGTTCACGTGGTAAAACTTCTAAAGTATAGAACGATAATTAATTGGTAGATGGAACTCTACCGGTGTACAATACCAGCCTCGAACACGTTTGATTATACATATACACATCATCATCTATCATTAATCAGTGTTCTTATCACTCAACTAATCCTCTTCTTATCGGGATGACGTGGACGCTTTTCATTGATTCAACATCCTTAAAAAATGACATGTGTATGGTTTGAACCAAAATGAATGAAAAGGAAAATTACACATGTATGGTACTAATTTTCCCTAATAAATATTTAGGTGAGATAAAAGGGTATAAATTAATGTTAAGATATTATTTGCGTGTGTGAAAAATAAGTAGAAGGAAGAAATGGCAAAGGAGTACGAAGAGGCCATTGCATCTCTCCAGAAACTTCTCAGTGAGAAGGAGGAGCTGAGGGCTGAAGCGGCTGCGAAAGTGGAGCAGGTTACAGCCCAGCTGGCGACGGCCGAGGCCAACGGCGCCACCAAGCCTTATGATGCCGCCGAGAGGCTCAAGAGCGGCTACATTCACTTCAAGAAAGAGAAATACGAGTATGCTCTCTTTTCTTGTTAAATATTAAATAGAGGATTAAACGAGATTCGCTTTCAACTGACTTCATATATATGAAGTTGCATGCAGACAAATTAATAACCATTTTCTTCCTTAATTTAACAGCAAGAATCCGGCTCTTTACGGTGAACTTGCCAAAGGACAATGGCCCAAGTTTATGCTGTTTGCATGCTCGGATTCTCGAGTCTGTCCATCACATGTTCTGGATATGCAGCCAGGAGAGGCTTTTGTTGTCCGCACAGTTGCTAACTTGGTCCCACCCTATGATAAGGTTTACACATGTCCTCGTCCTTTTCTCTCTTTTGTCACAAGAAAAGGTGGCTTCCCCTTTGTGTGTCCCTATACATACATACATACATACATATATATATATATATATATATATGTTTTAATTTAGTTTTGTCTGTGTTAATAGACTAAATACGCTGGAACTGGGGCGGCCGTTGAGTATGCTGTCTTGCATCTCAAGGTAATTAATTAATCTATGCATTTTGGTTTAATTTCTTGGTTTTGTAATAATTAATCATATTTAGCTAAATGCTTTTTTCATTACTAATATTAATTAATCTTTTGTATGTAATATATGTATGTTTAGGTTTCATACATAGTGGTGATTGGGCATAGCGCCTGTGGAGGAATCAAGGCACTCTTGTCTATTCCGGAAGATGGATCTACCCTTGGCACGTAAGCAAACAAGCCATTCTTTATCAGCTTAGGGTTGTTTGGAATTGTTCTTAACTTGTTAGAAGTGCTTAATTTCTGAAGAACCACATGTTAGTTGCTCCAGAAAGCGCTTTTACAAGCCAGAAACACCTTTAACATTTGCTGTCAAACGTACTCATAGCTGTTTTTGGTTGTTAGAAAGTTTACTTTCTAGCTCTTTCAGAAGCAACCCCAAACAAAAACACTTAATTATTTTCTTAATTATCAAATGATGGGAAATTAACATATAAACATGTGGATGCTGGATCGATGCATGGATGATGCAGTGACTTCATAGAAGACTGGATTGGTATCGCATCGCCAGCAGGGAAGAAGGTGAAGGCAGATCATGGTGCCGATGCTCCTTTCGCTGATCTATGCGGCCACTGTGAAAAAGTAAGTACGGATATAAGAATCCATGTACTTAATTACTAGTTAGCGCCGTATTAATTTACTAACTGACTGAAACGAGTGCAGGAGGCGGTGAATGTATCGATCGGAAACCTGCTGAGCTATCCGTTTGTGAGAGAGGGTTTGCTGAAGAAAACCCTAGCAATCAAGGGAGGATACTATGACTTTGTCAACGGACGTTTTGAGCTCTGGGATGTTGATTTCAGCCTCAACCCCACCTTCTCCGTATGATCGTAATCACATTCCCATGCAACTCAATTGCTTCCTGTTTGTAATTTCCTTCTTAATTTCATCTGCAGCGTCGTCTGCAAATGTAATCGTATAATTTCCTTGAGATTGTAATTACATCGTTTGCGAAAAAATAATAAACGGAGATCCACGTTGGCTCCTTCGTTCATCATTTCACATGCAAAATTTATTTAATTTTCCGGTTTGAATTTTGTTTACGTTGAGAGTACTGCAATTTTGTTGTTTGTTGTTTGTTTTAGCCACGGTGACTACCGTACTGCACAGGAAGCTGTAGGGCATATGGGAGGAGACATTTTTTAGGGTGCCGAAAACATGGTTGGGTACACAATATTATAATACAATTGGTATACTGAGCTGTGTTTCCGGCATACTGAAAAATATGAGAGAGACAAGTGATGAATCATATTAATTAATTACACATATGACGATAACTCGGACCGGGTTTAATTATATTTAGAAGTTTATAACATTCCAGGTGTATTCAATTAGAATTAGAATTTAAAGAATTTGGAAAAGTTGAGGAATTAGAGGGAATTAGAGAGATTTTGTAGTGTATTTTAAGCATCCACAAATCTCACCTCTTCCTATGAGATTTTAAGGGAATTGAATCAAAATTTTACATAAAATCTCTACAAATTAGTTAAGCTCTATAAAAATTCATGAATTTATAAATTCATTAAAATCTCTCAAATCCCCAATTAAATACAGCTCTCTTAGTGAGCGATCTGTAAAACTGAAAAATAGGCTGAAACCCCTCCGTAAGGCTCCACTCTCCCTAAACATTTTGTTACAACAAAAAAATGCAATAGTGATAAACAAGAAATCGAAATATTGGAATTACCCATCGGCTCTTTTGCAGTTGAGGACATATTTGGGCCGTATCCAACTATTAAATAAGCCTGACCCATTTTATGTCCATGCTTTCAGTACAAAACCTGGAATTTTATGCTTTTAGTGCAACCCGTATCCGACAATATATAAACCCAACCCATACACACATACAAGCATAGTTGTAGCGTTCAGTTCTGCATCATAAGCATGGAAGATTCAACTGCCATACATCAAAGGATCAATTGTTAACTGAAACAGTTTATGTACAAGACCCTTCCATAAGACTATCAATACACAAACAATGGCGATATGTCCTGTTTTTTCGGTTTACTGAGAATTCATCAGATCAAAGGCGATCCGTCCCCATACTAACTGGTCATGTCTCATGTCTCATGTCTCGTCGGCTTTTGGTTCAAGTACAACAGGGATTTTCTCCTTATGATCACCCCGCAACACCTCCACAATCACCTGAGTCCAAAAGATTACATTATAATGTTGAAATGCAAAAAAAGGCCGAAGGGAGAAAAGTGCGTTTGTGCTAGAATGGTTCCAGATTTTTAGAGGCTAGTTGGAAATTAAAAGGGACAGTGTGATATGATAAACGAACATACCTTATCGCCCACTTTACACTGATCGAGAATTCTATACAAGTCGCTGCCATTGCTGATCTTTTTTCCGTTCACAGATGTTATAATGTCACCCAATATGAGTCTACCGTATGTGTCACGCTTGGTTGGTAGCAGTCCCTGCAAAATGGAGGTTCATCAGCTCCCCTTTAGTCATTTTATCTAACAAAAACAAAATTATTTCTGTCGTACATGAAACTTCGAATAGAAAAACAGGAAAGGAGAGAATACCGCTTTGCCTGCTGGACCGTTAGCTGGTGCGTCTAAGACGAGCACTCCACTAACCCCCAACTGTTCAACAGATTGATCAGGTGCAAACTTAATCCCTAAAATAGGTCTAGTGACCTTCCCAAATTTGACCAATTGGTCAACAATGCCACTTACCTGAACAGGTAAAAAATTAAAATGTAAGTCAGAAGTTTTATCTCAAAGCATGTTAATGAAGGAATGTCAAAAGAAGGAACTTCACATGATATCTACTCACCGTGTCAACTGGAATTGAAAATCCAACACCAGATGATGCACCAGATGGAGAATATATAGCTGTGTTTATCCCGATAAGCCTTCCTGTACTATCTAGAAGTGGCCCCCCACTGTTACCAGGATTAATGGCAGCATCTGTCTGTATAACGTCTTGAATTGGACGGCCAGTAGCAGCAGAACTAATTTCTCTACGAAGCCCACTATTACAGAAAGAATGCATCAGCAAAAGAGTGTAGAATGAGAAGGAACCGAAAACAGACCACTGCTGGCAATCCAAACATGTCAAGATAGAGTTCATGGAATTTGTACCTGATAACGCCAGTGGTAAGAGTATGGTCAAGCCCAAACTGCAAAGTTATATAAAAAGGAAATCAAATTGTCAGTTAGTTCAACCATTTGCTTAAAGCCATAGCGAAACCCTTCACAGAATATAGTGAGTGAAGGATCGTGCAATTATAAGCCCTGTTACAAGGAGGAGATGTTCCTTCATAACCAAAACCCAAAGATCATTAAATGTTCTTAAGCTTATTCAGCCTCCGTTTGATAGTAAGCACAATCATGTTGGTATGTGTAAAATACTGCACTTAACTTATTATCTACCAATAATTGAACTAAATGAGTATCAAGTATCTTAGTTGTATTTGAAAGAAAAAGATAAGCATAGTGCAGAAGAGAGGTTGAAAGTAAAGTAATACTTACAGGATTACCGATAGCAAACACTTTCTGACCAACAAGCAAGTCTGCAGATTGACCAATCGGTATGGGCCTTAGTTTCTCTTTGGGGGCATCAACACGTAGAACAGCAACATCCTTGTCTTGGTCAAATCCAACAACTTTTGCATCATAAGTAGACTGATCAGCAAGTGTGACCCTGTAAAAAATGTAACAGTGGTGTAGAATACAATCACAAACCATGAGAAGTGCCACTGTCAAAGAATCGAAAATGAATCAAACCAAAATATATTTTGAAACGACCAAATGACGTCAAACAAAAAATTAGCTGAATTTGTTACCAAAGGGTGTCCCATGCACGACCAGAGAAAAAGCAAGTATAATGAAGAATGGCCTTTAAGAAGAGTGAGGTGATGAAGGCGCTAAATATGGAGAAACAAATCTATTAAACAGACATACAGTGGACTCAATTCCATTGGTGGCAGAAGTGTTTCCAACATATACGAAGGATTCAGAACCCAATGAACTAAAAAGAGTCTCAAAGCTTCAAATGCAAATGCAATCCATTTACATCTTATAATCCCGGACTCTCCAAACTCCATAAGTCTAATGACATAATGCTTATGTTATGGGCAATCATGGATGCAACCCATATCGGTAAATAAGCTGCAAACTTCAGCAAAATTACAACGAGCTTATCATAACCGAAGTAGGTCAAAATGAATAGAGAACTCATAAATATTTAACGTGCTTTGGTTAGCAATACGTTTGATGCTTAGGCAAAGCAGAACCATATTAAAGAATCACACTTTTCTCGTACCACAACCAAGTTACAATGTCCAAACCAAACTTCAATGCAACAAAAAAGTTGATGCATTTCAACAAAGAACGACTCAAAAACCAACTAACCTGAGATCGGAAGCACCACGAATCACGTGGTAATTGGTGACAATGTGGCCGTCTGCATCCCACACGAAGCCTGACCCAGACCCCTGCGGTACCTCAAACACGTCCAGAGTAAACGCATCCTGCCTAAAACCCACAAACACCAATCACTCCAAAATCACAATCCAACCACAACCCAAAAATCACAAACAAAACAGATATCGAAAGTGCAGACATGGCGGCTACAGCGAATGTGCTCTCCATGCACACGAGTTCGAATCCCGCTTTTGGCAGTTTAGATTGATTTAAAGTAGGATATAGCTTGTACATAAAAATTAATAGAAGTTGAAAATACTCCAAAAATGGCCCAATTTTTCAACAAAATCCAAAATGTTCAAACTTCAAAAGTACCTGGCTGCAAGATTGGTGATGTAAACAACAGAGGGAGTGTTCTCCTGAAAGAGCTGAACCGTAGCGAGCTCATCGGACTGCAGCTTCCTCGGCGGAGTGACTACGAAAGCCGATGCCGGATCCACATCGGCGATGAACAGGGAAAACGACAGAGCCGCGGAAGCGCAAACAATGAGGAGAGATTCGACGACCGATGAGAACGGGTTCTTGGTGGCAAGCAGAAGCTTGTGGAGGCACGGCGGGCAGGAGGACTTGTGCGGCGGGATCAGAGACCGCTTCTGGGTTTTGTGGTGGAGGAGGGAGAGGATGGGGGAGGGGGAGGCTGAGGCGGCGGGTTTGTGGCGGGAGAAGGATTTGGAGAGCGGGAAAGGAAGGAACTTTCTGCATGGGGAGCGAGAAAGTGGAGAAAAAGAGTGGAAGTTTGTGGAAATCAGTGAAGAAGAAGCAGCCATCTGGTTTGTTTTTTTTTTTTTTTTTGGAAAGCTGCCTGAAGGGATTGTCCGGTTCGATTCCGGTGATATTTATATCCAAGCAAAAATTATATAACGAACATTGTGGATTAATGTAGATTGTCCTGTAGCGAGAGAGTTTGTTGCGGCTTGGGACCCTCTCAATGCAAGTCTAAGCCCGTTTACGAGAATAATTTATATGAAACGAATTTAGCATGATTGTAATAATACATTATTATTTGTAAAATTTATTTTATGTATTTAACGGTAAATTTACTTTATGCAAGTTATTTTTTTGTTTAGGTGCTTTTAGAGAGTTGAAAATTGTTTCTGATAATAAAAAATACTTTCAATTATCGTTGTTAAAAAAATTTAAATATTTTAGGACTAGTTGGGAAGTGCTTCTAAAATGAATGAAAGCGTTTTTTATGAAATTGTTTTTGGGTTCCGAAAGCACTTGAAGTGATTTTTCAGGATTTACTTGCATTTTTACTAAAAATTGATTCCAAAAACACTTTCATAAAAAAAGTGATTTCAATTATTTAAAAGTATTTTCAAACGAATTCTTAAATTTTAGAAGTGTTTTATGGAAACACTGGTAAAAAGCACTTGGACTATTTGTAAATTCTTATTTGTAAACAAAACACTTCTAATAAAAATGTACTTTGTTTATATATAACAATATTAAAAAAAATAAAAGTTAAATTAGGGAATAAAATAAGTCATTTAGGTCTCAAACTCGTAATCAATATATTAGCTTGTTTACAAATGTAAACACTGGATAAGAAAAGCCGTCATTTAAGTATCGAACTCGTAATCAATAAAATCAATGTGTTTATAAACTTAAACATTGGAGCTTGGGTAATAAAAAAATATCCTCATCGACACGTGCAGAGAGGCAATTTTATGTTGTATTATATTATTTAAACGTTAAAACTGCCGGCCAAGATGAAACCACAATCCTATGCACAAAGACTTTGTATTGAGTTTGTTTCCAAAAGACAAAAATTACAACCTGATTTGTCAATTCAGTAACAATCATCTTGTCCTCGACCATTTCTCCACATTAATATATTCCAAGGTTCAAATCATTTTCCTAACAAACCTTCTTCAAGCTTCACATCCTTTTCTTAACAAACTACTAGGAAGTTTAAAATCCGATACAATCCAAATCGATCGCCCTAATTACTGCGAATTTCGATGACTTCATCGGATTAGATTGAATCTCGAATTCAAAATCCAATATGATAACATATCATAGGGATCTGACGTGAAAACAGAGTGCCGGCTGTCAATTACCTTACGCTCTCCCCTATCCTTTATTTGGGCTTGGACGGGGAGCGTAAGATAAACTTAAAACATATGATTGGTGTAAACACGAAACGCAGTTATGGAACTAAAAACAATTGATTAGATTAGTCTCCTAGGAGTCCCCAAAAAAAGGCAGCATGCATATTCACAAGACGCATGAATCCAACCTCCTATTTTATGTAACCCCCCAAAGACAACAAAACGTAAAGCCGCCTAGTCTTCGAAAAAGGAAGACGAGCTTCAACTTGAAACTCGACGCTTTTGAATGCTCATCTGAGCATTGATCAGTTTTTGAAAGGGAAAAAGGTCAGAAAGATGAGGAGTTACAAGATTTTTCCCAGGGGTCTTAGTTCCTTTGGAATGCCGTCGAAATTTCCAGCATTTATATCTGACTGTAGCATCGGTCTTTTTCCAACTTTCCAAACAATGCCTTCGGCCAGGTGCTCCTTATTCGGTGTCAACATGACGAAATTTGGATCAGCTCTTTGATAACTGCAAAACGGTTAAAACGATGCATTCTGCATGAGACGAGTTCATATATCTTCAGGAAGAAATGATCATTGACCATGTATACATGCATTAGAATATGAGACCACATCTAACTATGGAAAACAAAAAGAAAAGGCAGAAACAAATGAATGAACCTGGCTTGTCTAAGATTCTCCACACGAAGGCCAAAACCGTAACCTGTCTCACCAACAACGTGATTTCTCGTAGCTGCAGAACACAAACGTATCGGTTTATTGTACTCATCCAATATTTCGACACACAAATTTAAATGCAAAGCAAGATTTAACAAAATCAAAGCAATACTACGCCATTCAGGTCGAAATCCAAGACAACAGAAAGAAATACAGGTTTAATGGTCCTTCATATTTCAAAGGGATCTAGTTACACATGTAGCATGTGTTTTGTTGAGCCATTTAGTTAAGTTAATAATTAGGTCATCACATTTAAAGTCTGATGCGTCTCATGAAAATCTACCAATTCGAGATACCTGAAACGCTGAATGTGAAAGAAGGTTTCCACCAGGACTTAAATGCCAATGCTATCGACGAGCTGAGAGGGCCCACCTTTCCCTGCATGGATAAAGAATAAGTGTTTCATGAACTTGATATGATCCAATATTGCAAGTACAAGGTTGCATCAAATACGCTACCTTCAGCATGAAGTTCTTATTGGCTTGCCAAGATGCAGCTACTTGAAAGGTGGAATCTGGGACATTAGGTCCATTGGTTGATTTAGGTACATCGCTTGATTCTGGTACATCGCTTGATGATTTGATATCATCAACCCTAAAATAGCATCACAATATAATCAATTCTCACCAAATTTGTTGCATATTACAACATTTAATTATTTACCTTGTCTGCAATTCAAAGCCGAAATCGATATAATTCGTAATTCCAACTACTTCATTTTCTTCAAGGGGGTTTTTCACCTGTTCAGTGAAAGCAGTTCAAAGCTAATTAGTACAGTATATGTTAATTCAAATATAAAAACTAATTTAAAGGATATTTTCTGTAGCAAATAACAAACCGGGGATGGACAATACCCGTCTTTGGACCACCACGTGTTGATAAAATGAGGCGATGAACTGCAGTACAAAAATTAATGTTTGAGATCCACAACGAGTAGTATAACATGCTCTCAAGTATCCAGCATTGGAAAAAACCATGCATAGATAAACTAATTTACTTCAAGATTTGGAGGTGCTAGAAAAACTATTGAATGTCGGATAAAACACTCGAGACATGGAATCGATTAAACTTCACAAAAGTTACTAAAACAAAATGAAAGAAACCTGAGAACTTCTTGATAGCTCGAGACCAAAATTGAATGATGGACTCAAAGGGCTGCTTGATCCCACTCCGTAACCGATTGCAGCACTCCAATTCTTTAAATTTTTGTAGTTGTGAGTATCTTTACTCCCATCTAGAAAGAATTAACAAATGAGATAATCATTTGAAATAAAATTGTAATAAGATACTAATCTAAATTTATCGACAACAGCTCATACCAATGTACACAAGAACTACAAACTAGAAAGTAATAGGGAAATTGGTTCTTTTAAGTATCTTGTACTATAGATATGGTGACATTCTTGAGTGAAACTTTTCTACTTCATGGAGAAAACGTATACCCAATTCTGAAAACCCACATTCAGTCCAGTAATGTTAAGGTAAGGCATCTAAGTGACTTACATTCCGGCTCATACTGCACCCCAGCTGTTAGTCTTCCCATCTTGCTCACCAACCATGCCCTTCTTGGACAATCATCTTTCACTGCATAAATGGATAACTACATTAGATAATGTTTTCAATGCCCCCTGTAAGTTCAGGTAGAAATTATGACGCCAAAGTTCTCTTCCCTTCTAATATTCAGATCATGCAAAAGTGCAATCTTACATTATAAAAATAGCCATTCCCAAAAATTTACAGATAAGCCAAACATGAGTTTATCCAGCAACATTTCAAATTTTTCCCAGTTTATATTGGAGGAGTTGATAACTTACGAGATAAGTTTACTAGCTGCGCCATGATACAGATAAAAGTAAATTGAATGTTCAGAACCAAAATATAGGTATCAGTTATGTATGTGTCATAAGCAAGAGTACTCCAAGAACTGAAAATTGAGGTTACATACAGGAGAAGGGCATGGCAGTAGCGCCAATTGACAAGTTTGACGAGCCATATCTTAACCCCATAACACCAATGTCTTCAGAAGTTATTCTACAAGAGTAACGAGCTCTGTCAACATTACACATTTCATGTGTATGTGCACCCAACTATTTCTACTAGGAGGTTTTCCATGCGACGCACCTTTTTTTCAGCAACATTGGGAAAATTCCAAATGCTCCCAATCCATATCTAGGGTAGTAACCACAGGCCCTCATCTGCAAAACCCTGAAGTGACGCAAAATATGGGAATATGCAAATATATAGTCATGTTTTTGAACAAGAAAAACCGAAAAAATCATAAGTAAAAAACAACTCTTTTAATTCAGAAAGATGTCCTTACGGATCAGCATTTGACACGAAGAGGTCCATGAATGTGTGAGGATCATCAACATCACTGCCAAATCAAACAATATGAAGATACTGTTTTCGATACCACATTTACGTCCAAGATATTGCCCATAAAATGCAATTCATGCACAAATACAATGGGAATCTGAATCTACTTCCAAGTACCTTTGCCAGCGGAAAAATGCATTTCCAATTATATTCTCCTCGGGTTTGTGATCGAGCGGTCCTGCAACCTAAACACATTAAGGAAACAAAAATAGCGAAAATATTTCCCTTGGCATCAAACCATCAACTTTCTAAAAATCATCATCATGAAGGATACAGTTGCAATCAAATCGACGTGAGGGTCGTCGATGGGCTTCAGCATGATCATTGTGCTGAAATGCCGAGCTTGTTCAAAGTAATCGTCAAACAGACATTTCAAAGCAAGCTTCCCAAACAACAAGTCATACGACGACTCCAACATCCTGCATCAAAATTATTCTAAAAATTCAAACAAAAAAAATTAAAAAAATAATCACTAAAATAATCAAATAAACACATTCAACGACGATTTAATTGCTGCAGATAATCAAACGCCGGCCAATTTTAGCAAGGAGATTGGCACTCCGCTCACAGTAAGCAGTGACGACCTCAAACTTTCAAGAATTCACAAAAACAAAAACAAAAAATCGAATGAAAAATAAAGAGACGTGGAGAGGATCGTAGGGGGCGGAGTTAGGGAAAAACCTGGTGCGGGCGGCGAGAGGAGGGTAGTCGAAGAGCGGCGGAACGAGCACCATCGGCGGCGGTGGCTCCTTGTCCAGAAAGTTTCCCATCTCTGCCTCCTCCGGTTGCTGGCGACGGCACAATGCAAGGGTTTCCGAGTACGGAATTGAAATTATGGATGAAGAAGAAGACGAAAAATCTCGACGAGACTGTTGTTTGCTTGTGATTTTGGTTTAATTTGTGAGAAGCGAAAGTTAAGGAACCGCCTGAAAAAATAATAAGAAATTATAAAACCGCGCCCGCGTATGTCTGCGCTCGGGACTGCTGAGGCCTAGGCCCAAATGTCGATGACCGTTTCAACGCTCCTGATTACGTGGCAGGTCCAGGTGGCACCGTGGACGCTCAAGTGGGCCAGTTTCATGAAAGCCCAATACTAAGTTTCTCTCCATTTTTTGGGGGTCTAATGAAAGCCTTAAGGCCCAAACTAAATAAAACAAAACAAAACAACTCATATTGGAAAGTGAGTTTTGAAGACCTTTTTAACTTCTTACTCTGTTTAATCATGATTATTGATTTCGTTTGATTTATTGAATTCGATACCCATAAATAAAGAAGGGTATGTAAAAAGCTAAAAAGTGTGTGTGAAAAGTCACTTTTCCAAACCACAACAAGTGACTTAGTGGTAAGGGTGCGGATAACAATTCTCCAATAAACAAGAGATGTGGGAGGTGCCGGGTTCAATGCTCCAAGCTGGTGAGTCTACTTGACCCCGGCCACTGGCAGAGTGAAATTTCTCATAGCCTTTTTCGGATCCAGAATGGGTAGATAACCATGACTTACCATCAGTTGTCCCCCTTTAAAAAAACAATCACTTTCCCAAATACAACGTATCAATATGGAATATAAAAGGTTTATCACTAAGTGAAGGCAGCTGTATGAATCCAAAATACCAGTGCACTCAACTTTATGTCAAGTCTTACGCTAGCATTTTAGTTATGGATATATGCTAATATATTGAAATAATGTAATTTCAATCATTTTGTAACGAAACAAAACTGTGGCCTAATCGCATGCTGTTCCATTTCCATTCAATTGTTCTTGTCCCTATCGAATTTTCTGGTGCAAACGCCTGCTTTCTTTGTTCGGCTTCCAGAGTTCAAAGAGGCACATGTGGAGTCTGGTGGACTCTAGAGATGTCTCGCCCGGAAAGTCATTTTCCGAACATGCTTAGGTCTTGAACCCACTTATGAAATGATAATTTTCTCATATTAGGATTACGTGGCAGGTCCAGGTGGCACCTTGGACGCTCAAGTGGGCCAGTTACTTGACAGCCCAATGCTCACTTTCTCTCCATTATTTGGGGTCTAATGAAGGCCTTAAGGCCCAAACTAAATAAAACAAAACAAAACTCATAATGGAAAGTGAGTTTTGCATATCTTTTTAACTTCTTACACACTTCTGTGTTAATCATGAATGTTGACTTCGTTTGATTTATTGAATTCGATAGCCATAAATAAAGAAGGGTATGTGAGAAGCTAAAATGTGTGTGTGAAAAGTCACTTTCCCAAACCACAGCAATGGCCTAATGGTAAGGGTGGACTGTGATTCTCTAATAAACAATAAATGTGGGATGTTTCGGGTTTGATGCTTCGAGCTGGCGAGTCTGCTTGATCTTGGTCACTGGCAGAGTGAAATTCTCCATAGCCTCTCTGGGCTCAAAAAAAGTGGATAACTGTGACTTGCCACCAATTGTCCTTTTAAAAAAATAAATAAAAGATAAAATCACTTTCCCAAATATGACATATCAATCTATAGTAGAAAAGCTTTATCACTAAGTGAAATCGCCTGTATGAATAAAAAATAGCAGTGCGTTCGATTTTACGTTAGGTCTTGCACTAGCATTTTAGTTATGGATATATGCTAATATATTGAAATAATGTAATTTCAATCATTTTGTAACGAAACAAGACTGGCCTAATCGCATGCTGTTCCATTTCCATTCAATTGTTCTTGTCCCTACCGAATTTTCTGGTGCAAACGCCTGCTTTCTTTGTTTGGATTCCAGAGTTCAAAGAGGCACATGGTGGATTCTAGAGATGTCTCGCCCGGAAAGTCATTTTCCGAACATGTTTAGGTCTTGAACCCATTTATGAAATGATAATTTTCTCATGTCATAACATTTATCTCTTTTTTTTTAGTTAAAGTGATTTATGAGATTGACATAACTTTTCACATTGATCATTGAGATTGAAAAGCGATAGAACTAGTCATTGAATATGTCCAGGATCAATCATTTTGGTTATTTCTTGAAATTTCTCTGTTAGATTGAGGGCATATTCGTCCAATCAACCCTTCCACTTGTTTTTCCATTAAACGGAAATCTTTCCGATAATGACTAAAATGATTGACAGTGGACAAACTCAATAATCATTTCTATTGATTTTCAATGTCAGGAATCAAAGTTAAAAATTATAACAATCTCAAAGGCTATTTTAATTGAAGAGTCAAATACTTTTAAAAATGCATTATTCCATTATAAAATCATTTTAACTTATAAATAAGAAAAGTGAAACTCAAACTTAAATGAATGAGAACGACACGCTGTTTTAACAAGAGAGAGGGGCTAAACTCGCATATACATTACAAATACAATTCCAAATTGACTTTGTTTCCTAAGCGATGGATTAAATATCCAAATTGAAGAGTTGGAATAATTTTTCATTTGCATCGAAATCAAAATAAATGAGAAGACCCCACCCACCGAATTTGGGTATTTTGCACTTTTTGGGGCCTTTGGGTGGCCAATCCATGATCACTTTTTTCAAGATTATGCTCTAGTGGCTCAAAATTCTCATGACTATGCCTCCAACCTCTCCTTTCCCAAACACTCCTTTGACCAAAGCTTTTGATCATCTGCCTCCTCAGCTTTTGAATGGACACCACGACCATATGATACCTTACCTACGAGATCATAACACCATGCTGCCATTACTCGCAAGTTCATCACAATTAGACAATACTAAGTTTTTTAATGAGAAACAATCTTCAGACGTTCAGAGTTTGTTTGCTTAATTAGAACGAGTGAATAAATGAATCATAGAAGTTAAAAATAATCGAAGTAAGAAAACGTAATCGAAGTAACTATTTCACGTGGTTAATTTGACTCATAAAGATATATAGTGTTACAATCTAGTGTTAATTATCTTTACTTATATATTATTGTTAAAAAAATTCGTAATTTTCAAGTATTTGATTATGAAATAAAAAAAAAATGTGCTTGTCACTTTACTACCGTCAAGTATCGTGAAATTCCAACTTTCATAGTTGAAGTTTTTTTTTTGTCCCACTTTCATACATAAAGTGTGAATTTTGTGATAATTTTATATTTCCGTTAATCTTTCCGTCACATGCTCCGTTATCTTCCTACATGCATGGCGCATACCCCATAATATTGGTACCACATGGATAAAAAAAATGGAGTTTTAACGAAAAACCCGCGATACAATTCACTTTAATGAAAAACCACATTTTTACACTAAAAAGTCAAACCTGATACTATTCACTTTACTCTTTATTTTGTCTTTATCTTTAAAACTAAAAAATTTCAAACCATTTTCATTAATTTTCTTTTAAAAAAAAAAACAGATAAACTAAAAACTCACACTTTTCCAATTAATTTCCACCACTCTTTTCTTCTTTTTCCAAACTCACGCCTCATTGCTTCCCATTTTCTCTTGCATATTGAAATGGTATGGTCCAATTGAATTTGGATCCTTTCATTTTTTGTCCATTCTTAACTTATAATTTAAATTTTCCATAATAAATAAAGTGAATTCGTAATCCAAGAATCTCTAATTGACAATTTTTTTTATATGAAGCCGTATTTGAACTCATATTCAAACAACCAAACACATCTCCATAGCAAACTGGCCCAACTTATAATTGCAGTTTTGGTCGAAACATACAATACAATTTGTTTTTTTTTTCTTTCATTTTTTTAACAAATGATATTATCTACACTAAAGGAGGGGTAGATTTAACCTCATAATAAGCTAGCAGTAATTTGGTTTAAATTTGCCTTTGACGATAATTGAACCTAAGACCTCTTAGGTATAAGTGAAAAGAAATGTCACTAAACTGTAGTACTAAGTAGCGAAACCTACAATACAATTAAAGTGAAGTTGAGGACGTAACTTCGAAGTAATTATTCTTAATCACTTAAATTACAATACTTAATGATTAATTGTGTATGCTAAAGAAACAACTAAACTAACCGTTAATATGAGGACAAAAGAATTAACAATTCAGGACAAAAAAATATATATATATATAAAAAAGAGAGGGATGGCTGCACATAGGGAAGGTATGGCGCCAAGTTCCACGAAGCTTCTCTAGCTACAAAAAAAAAAAGCTTCCACCTTTGGCCGCTGCGTCGTCTGTCGAACGTAGGGATTCTTTCCACCCTTCCATCTCACTTTCTCGTAATCTGCAAATCGCATACTTTTATTCATATGCCCAAAAAAATGGTATCGTCGGAATCCATCTGTTTGCTATAATATATTAATATAGTTTCTGTTTCTCTCCTCGTCGGGATTTTAGGTTCATTGACTGAAAGGCAGCGGCGCCCATCATTCAGGTACGTTTGGTCTGCCGGAGTCTGAAGTTTTTGTAAGAACAATATAAGTAAGTGTTGAGGCTCAACTGTTTGATTCAATGCCTCAATGGGTGCTTCAATTTTTGGTGGATTTGTTTGAATTCAATAGAAGTTTGAAACTTTTTGTTGGGTTTTGCGAATATGGGTTTTGTATATATATATATATATTTTTTTTTTTTGGATTTTTGGTGGGTCATTGAATCTTATGTTTTCAATAAGTTATGCTTAATCCATATGTTTTGTTTCTTCTCTTTTATTGCACTCGTTTTTCTACTAGTTTTTGGGTAGATATCAAATGGGATCTAAAAAGTTTCAAACTTGGTGGTGTTCTGGTATTCCTTTTTGCATATTTGCTGATGAATCTGTGAGAATGCAAAGAATTGTCCCGCGTCGGGAAGTTAAGGAGCCTTGCAGGGGCTTATAAGGAGTTGGGTCACTCTCCCCATTGCCAATGGGTTTGGGGATTGAAACCTCGTTCCTTTTCTTGATTTCGAGAATCTATGATGATCAGTTGTGTGTGTTTTTCTTGTATCTTTTATTTTAACAAGATGCAGATTCCTCGTTAAGATTGCTAATAAGGTTTGCATCCCTTAATCTAGTACACCCACAGGAGGTTTGCAATGACATCTTGTATACCCGCCGGAAGTGGCAGACTCCATTACAGAGTGAGGGGCATCAAGGGACAAGGTTGTAGAAGGACTTCTTGGATTTCCAATGTTACATTTAGTGGATGCATACAGAAAGACCTTTCATGGTATCTGGTTACTGCCTTGATCCTGTTTATAATCTACATATATAAGTCTTTTGCTTCACTTTGAAGTTGTTGGAACTGCTATTCTGCCATCTAGATTTTGGTTGTCTAATGCCACGCTTACACATTTTTCCACAATTTTCCAGGTCATGCGGGGTATCAAAGTTCTTGCAGATCCAAAGATGTAACTTTTCCCTATCTCCAATTACCGAGAACTCAAGGACCGTAAGAACAATCACTTCATCAAGCTTGAGAGATGGTTCCACTAAGTTTTTTGATTTTGCTGTTATTGGTAGTGGAGTTGCCGGGCTCCGCTATGCCCTTGAAGTGGCAAAACATGGATCCGTTGCTGTGATTACCAAGGCTGAACCTCATGAGAGCAATACAAACTATGCTCAAGGTGGCGTTAGTGCTGTTCTTTCCCAATCGGATTCTGTGGAGAGTCATATGCAGGACACCATTGTAGCAGGGGCTTATCTCTGTGACGAGGAGACTGTCAGGGTATGTAAAGAATTAATAAGTTTCAGATAATAATTCATTATTGCAAATAGGTATGAGTGTATTTGTTCAAGTTTTTTCTAAGGTTTGATATATTGTCCAGGTTGTCTGTACCGAAGGACCTGAGAGAATTAGGGAACTGATTGCAATGGGGGCATCCTTTGATCATGGGGAAGATGGAAACTTGCACCTAGCGAGAGAGGGAGGTCACTCCCATCGCAGGATTGTTCATGCTGCTGATATGACTGGAAAGGAGATTGAACGGGCTCTGTTGAAGGCAGTTCTTAAGGATCCTAATATCTTCATGTTTGAACACCATCTTGCGATAGATTTGCTTACTTGCCAGGTTTACCTAATGTTTTGTGTTATGAAAGTAGGATCAGATATTGGTTAACTGATAGATGGAATTGTGTGAATGCTTTTCCCTTTTTTGCTAACAGAAAAATGATTTCTGGCAATGCAGGATGGTTCTGATACAGTTTGTCTTGGCGTTGACACTTTAAATACAGAAACACAAGAGGTGATTACAATTCACTACATATTCTCTTTAAGTTTTATAGGGCAATAATTTGCTAAAATAAATCTATAAAATCATCATCTTCCTTGCCTGGTTTGCTAATGGAAACATAATTCATTATATGAAATTCTAACTCCTTCTTTTGTATTTTCAGGTGATACGGTTTATCTCAAAGGTGACTTTACTTGCGTCAGGTGGGGCTGGACAAATCTATCCGACAACTACAAATCCTCCGGTACTTCATGTTTTGAAATTGTTGTTTCCCTTGTATAGTAGAATAAGATGCAATTCCTTATTTAAGTATTAAGAGACAGAAAATTATGGTCAGAGAGTTATGACCTCTTTTATCATAATAAGCATAACGCTCGG
The DNA here is from genome assembly GCF_963583255.1 of Pyrus communis. Taxonomy (NCBI): domain Eukaryota; kingdom Viridiplantae; phylum Streptophyta; class Magnoliopsida; order Rosales; family Rosaceae; genus Pyrus; species Pyrus communis. The sequence goes on along the minus strand of NC_084813.1, from coordinate 25,124,049 downwards.
TCTGATTGTTCTTGATTATTTCATGCAGGTAGCCACAGGGGATGGAATTGCAATGGCCCATCGAGCTCAAGCTGTGATATCCAACATGGAGTAAGTAAAACATATATCACTATTTTGAAAAAAAAAATTGGGAGAATACTTTATTGCTTGAAATGTTGAGTAATCAAATGAGTAGTACTAATATGGGTGTAATGATCATGTGAGACAATCAACAGGTCATTTCGAAGATTTGAATAAGACCTTTACGCCTTGGTTTCACATCATTTCAGTTGACAATGTTTTCTTCTACAACTGGTTAAACGTATACTACTATGCTGTCGCCCAGACTGGAAATCTAAATGTGGAATGATCTTACAAGCAATGTTAAGCTACATGGTTGTTAAGTGTTATAGTTTTTGAAATTGATAGCTCACACCTGTTTATGGTTTTCTCTGCAGATTTGTTCAGTTCCATCCAACGGCGTTAGCCGATGAAGGCCTTCCCATCCAACCATCCAAGGCTCGAGAAAATGCATTTCTCATCACTGAAGCTGTCAGGGGTGATGGGGGCATCCTGTACAATCTAGACATGGAAAGGTTTATGCCACTCTATGATGAACGAGCAGAACTTGCTCCGAGGGATGTGGTGGCCAGAGGCATAGACGACCAGCTTAAAAAGCGAAATGAAAAGTACGTGCTACTTGATATAAGTCACAAGCCCAGAGAAAAAATCCTCTCACACTTCCCCAACATAGCAGCTGAGTGCCTTAAGTACGGCTTGGACATAACTTGCCAGCCAATTCCCGTTGTTCCTGCCGCTCACTATATGTGTGGGGGAGTCCGTGCTGGACTCCAGGGAGAGACAAATGTGCAGGGCCTGTATGTGGCAGGCGAAGTTGCTTGCACCGGTTTGCATGGGGCCAACCGTCTTGCTAGTAACTCATTGCTTGAAGCACTAGTTTTCGCACGAAGAGCAGTCCAGCCCTCAATTGAACACATGAAGTGCTCTAGCCTCGACTTCAGCGCTTCAGATTGGTGGGCCAGACCAGTCGTGCCTGTCTCACTCAAGAGCAATGCCATCGAAAAAATTTTGGCAATGACAAGGGAAGTAAGAAAAGAAGTGCAATCGATCATGTGGAAGTATGTTGGAATTGTACGTTCTACAACGAGGCTTGAAACAGCAAAGCAAAAGATTTGTGATCTGGAGGATAAGTGGGAAGACAACTTATTTGAGATGGGATGGGAACCAACAATGGTGGGGCTTGAGATTTGCGAAATGAGTAACTTCTTCTGTTGTGCAAAACTGGTGGTGAGCAGCGCCCTTGCTAGGCATGAGAGCCGCGGACTTCACTACACCATCGATTTTCCTGATCTTGAGGAAAGTAAGAGGCTTCCAACAGTTATATTCCCTTGTACATCCATACGAAGTTCATGGAGTTCGCGTCAGCTACACAAGCTGCCATTGTGCTAGGAAGTGCAATTTTTCAGCCACCTGTTGAAATAATAGGGTTCTCAAATTTTAGCTTCCCTTCCAAATCGATTTGGTAGGATTGAAGCATCTGAAATTCGAGCAGCTTCTGGTGAAAGCCGCACCAGGTTGCACCTTTTTAATTTGCGGTTTCTGATTCCTTTTTACCTTGTATACTTAGGTTCTTTGCTTCAAATAAAAGAAAGAAAATTTCATCAAAATATTAACGAAACAGTTTACATTCCAAATTGAATTTGTATTTGCTGATCGACGAGCAGTGCAAAATGTAAATTATATCAACTGCAATCAGCATTCAGCTGAGAAACTCAACTTTTTGTCTCAATTTTTTTCCCAAACTTTTTGTCTCAATTTTTTTCCCAAGTGTCCATTTTTTCCTCTGAACTTCTTCCCCTCGCGGACGCTTGCCTTATAGTGTTATTTACACAAATCAAAGCCTGGTAATCTGGACGTGAACCCTCTCAATGCAGTAGCTCAGGAGTTCAACCGGCGGCTTAAGAACAGCATAATGTGGCTGAGATCACAGCTCCCTCTTGCAGCATTCACGTATGTCGATGTGTACTCAGCTGAATACGTTCTCATTTCCCAAATTCCCATGCAAAAGATCAAGGTAACTTCGATTTTCTATGAACATGTGTACATCCTCGTACAGATTGATGGTAACATGATAGGGATTCATGAATCATCAGGTTTTGTTGGTCCGTTTGACTTCTGCTGCGGGAGTTACTATGGATTCTACATCGAATGCGGAAAGAAATCCGTAGCGAATGGAACTGTGTGTGGCAATCCGTCAAGGCATATCAGTTGGGATGCCATACACTACTCAGGCAGCAAACGTAAAGATTGCCCACCGCAATCTCAACTGTTTAGCTTGTTTGTACCCTAGGAAGCTTTGAGCCAGAAGTGCTTTTGAGCCCTGCAAATATCTTCGGATGTTCATATTTCACCACAAAGACAATTGCTGCCCAACTACTATGATAAGCTTTTGACTTCTAAGTAAAGTTTTAGCTAAACAGTTCAGATCATTAAAATACATTTCGGAATGGACTCTACAGAAGAAAATGATGCTCCGCTAATAGGCATTTTGGTGCAACGAAAAAAGAAAATGATGCTCCACCAATTCTTTATTGAGTATGTGACATTGACATATTTTAACAAATACATTTAACAACGAAGAATCTCACAAAGAAATTTCTCACATCTAAGATACAACAAAGCTTTATCCCACTAAGCGAGTTCGGCTGTATGAATCCTAGAACGCCGCTGCGTTCAATTTCGCGCCAAGCCTTCATGTGGAAAAATACAATTCAACAAATCACCAAACCTTGTCTCTTTTTTTTCTTCTTCTATTTTTCTGTAACACTTCAGCAAATATTTGCACAAAAATTCATACCAAAAACCCCTTCCTATTTTTCTCGTTATTTACTCTTTTTTTCTTTTGACTTTCCATCCACCACCTAAAAATCTTTACATATGATCCTAAATGCTTCATTGCATCACAATACCTCGATGATGTCGTGTTTTATGATCTGTGGGGCTTTGCTGGTGTCGAGAAGTGCCTCCAGCGATCTGGGTTTCCGGTTCCTAGCCCTGCCGGCTTCTTTCAACAACTCCGCCAACCTCCTCTTCTCGTCCGCCACATCCGGATTTGCTGTTCCAAGCTTCTCCTCTCTCATGCCAACAACATACTCCAGAATCTCGATGGCGGCATCCAACCTGTGTTCGTCACGAAAATACAAAAGGCATGCTAAATACTTTTTGGAGCGATATTCTAATCTAATCTGAGATAGAACGAGAATAAAGAATGCCAAAACAAGGAAGAACATATTACCTGCCCATTGCATCATATGTGCCAGCTAAATTACTGTAAACCCCCAATGTGTCAGGGTGATAAGGTCCATACTCCTTCTCCAAGATGTTCCTGGCTTCTTCAAACAAGTCTGCAGCCTCGTTGATCGAAAACCGCTGAACGCAGGCCAACCCCATTTGGTTCAGCGCAATCCCAAACAATGCCGATTTCTTTTCTCCCGTGGCGCGAAACTTTGTTATGGAACTCTTGAATGTGTTGTAAGAGTCGGTGTAATTTCCCATCATATAGTACATTACCCCCATCTGAGCCTCAATTCCTGCAGTTGTGCTCTGGTGGCCCGGAGCATTGCCGAAGATTTTCAAAGCCTTCTTGAGCAACTTCAGCGCTTGTTCCAGATCATTCATGGATTGATAGATTGCAGCAACATCAATGAGACCACTGGCAATCTCTTCTGAGGGGATTCCAGGACTAGGTTTCCCATAAATTCGATGTGCATTTTCGCAGTATGATTTGGACTCCTTAAACATTCCTATCTTGTTGTACAAGTCAGCTAAACGAACGTAAACAGAAGCTACTGTCGGATGTGTCTCTCCCTTTGTTGTCTTAAACACAGTGAGTGCTTTCTGGTAAGAAAACACCGCCTCATCATACCGCGCCAAAGATAGATACGCGTCTCCAATGCTACAATCGATTGATGCTGCATCCGCTTCCATATCATTGGCAGACATTGACATGCTTGCTAAAACATAGTGCTCAAGAGCAGCTTCGAAATCTCCTTTTGAGTCACAGATCAGTCCCATGAGTCTTCTATCTGCCGCTTCCTCGAGCGAAGCAGAACCATTCTCCCGGTGGATTTCAAGAGCCATCTGACAGAGCTTCTCAGCCTCATCGAATTGCAATGCTTGCACATGTGCCTCAGCTACATAACGACACGTCTCACCCAATCGCGCGTCCTTTTCTCCCAAGACTTGCCTTTGAATTTCCATACCTGCTGTATAGAACAAAATTGAATTCTCAATCTGACCAGTCATTGCATAAATGTCACCTAATTGCATGCACCCTGCAAACTTTGCTAGTGCATAGTTATCGCCATCCTCTATCGCCGGAATATCAATGGCACGCTCGAGGACTGGAATTGCCTCATTGTACTTCTCTAAGCTGCAATAGATTGCTGCCAAAACATGCAAACACATAACGAACTCCAAATTAGGCTTCTCACTAGTGCATTTCTCGAACGATTTCACTGCACGGAGAGCTAACTCAAGTGCTTTTTTGGGGTTTTCGCCCGAAGCAATCATATCCCTTGTTTGCTTGAGCAAATATGGCCCGAGATCAGGGTTATCCAACACGGCTTCAGGAGGATGATCATCGACTCCATTCTGAAACCTCACGCCGCGTAAAACAAAACTCCTCAGCTTGTTCGTCGACAATAGTGCATTGCCTTTTCTCGGATGCAGAGGCTTCTCGTTAGGAGATTTGCTCTTCGGACTTGTTTTCGCAGATGGAGACTTCACTTTCGTTGGAGACCGTTTATCATCCGATACATTTGCTTTCTCAGGAGTTGAGTCACTACAAACACCCTCCTCCTTGTTTTTCACAACAACCTCTTTCCTTATCTCCAAATCCTGTCGAGCATATCCGACAAGATGGTTTAGCTCGGAATCAATCCTCGATTCCCCACCAAACGATCCTAAGCTGGCCCGGGAAGGGGATGGATCCGAGCTCTGCATTTCGCAGACGTTGTGATATAGCTGCTCAATAGAGGTATCAATCCCGCCATTCATAGCCATACCGATGGAACCACTCCGAGAACTCAAAGTACTTCTCGGAGAGCCCTGCTGGCTGTAGCTTTCCTTTTGAGGCACATAATCTCCATTTGATTCATCTACTTCGCCGTTTCGATTCATAGCATCCATAGCTAGTCCGGGCATTGATTTGTGCTTGTGCAGTTGTGCTGCAGTATGAATAAATGGAAATAGGCGATAACCAATTAACCTCTAAATCAACTAATCAAGTGCTTCTCCATGAAGCACTACAAATTGTTTCTACGACACAAAAGCACTTTAAATCATCACTTAACATACTCGTTTGGAAGTGCTTTTAAAACGAAGGAATGTGCTTTTAAAGAAAATGTTTTTGAGTTTCAAAAGCACTTGTGTGCTTCTTGCAAGAAGCACTTTAAGTACTTTTTGGATTTTTACTAAAGATCGGTTAAAAAACATTTTTACCAAAAATACTTTCAGTTGTTTGAAAGCACTCACTAACAAGCACAACATCGTTTGGGACTGCTGCTGTACAATACACCAAACACTTATTAAAACCTGAAGAAGCATCTGCCAGAAAGCGCTTCTATGACCCATAAGCACTTTTTAACCATACAGAGTCCGAAGAACTTGTTTTTTAACCCTTCCTGAAGCAGTCACAGACATGCTAAACCGTGATTATCTTGTAGCCATCCCAGAAACAGTCAAATAAACAAACAAACAAATCCAATCCAAAAACTGGGTTCTTTTAAAAAACTCCAGATTACTTACTTAAGCAAAGATCATATCAGAAGAAAACGAAATTCAAAAGCTACGGTTATTGGCACAAATGGTGAAGTTCTTAATACGTAAAAACAAAAACAAAAACAATCAGAACCCATTAAAAACAGAGAAAACCCAATACAAATATGGAAAAAATAAATAAATAGAAATAATAAATGAGTCGTTAATTACCTGAAAATTAATGCGAGTGAATGCGAAAGTCTGAAACTTTGAAGGCCTCTTCTTCTCAGGGTGCTATGTAACAGCTCGATGGGTAGAAGAAGAAGAAGAAGACAGTAGAGAGACGAAGAGCGAGGGCAAATTGGGTAATTGGAAAATGGAATAAATTGAATTGGGAATATCTATTAGTTTATAAGGTGTGGGGTTGCAGAGAGTTGGAACGTTGAAGCAATGAGGAAGGCGACCTCTCTCCCACTCCTCTCTTTCTCTCTCTTCCTCTAATTTTCTTACGTTTAAATTTATGAAGTTTTTACTTTGGCCCTTGAACTTTTTTATTTTCTTTCTAATGGGTCTCCGAATTTTTGAATACGTGTTTAACAAAAATAAAAAGTGACTTAAAAAATGTATATGATCACTTTCGGAATTACAACTCGTTAATTCATATACTTTCACCACCAAAGTGTACTCCATCTTATGGTATGTGCTCATACAACTTATGTCTAGGTGTTGGTTTTTTAGTTAAAATACAATGGATTCAACAAAACTAAATCAGTCAGTCTCGTTTAATTTGTTTGTTCTCTGTAATAAAATTGTATGACTCGCAAAAACTATCTTTCTATTTCAATTGTTACTCACTTGATCTAATAATATTTGACTATTTTTAAAATACCGTGACGCTTTCGAACCCAAAATTCGATTGAATCAAATTATATCAGCTGTTAATATCATGTCAAATTTCGTAAATGACGTCAATGTGGTCTAATATTAAATCTCATTTTGAAAAATTTAGTGGCCAATTTGGGACGAAAAAGTAAATAGAGGATGAAAGTGAAACAACCACTAAACTTGAGGTGCCAAATATGTAAGTAACTCGCCTTTTTTAATTCATTTTTATATATTAATTTCGCCTTTTTTCGCTGTGACGTCGCAAGTTGGCGGGAATAACGAGCTTTTCAACGCCAAAAGCGGTGGAAAATGCTCAGATGACAGCGCTGCTCGTTACAGGAATACAAACTTTGATCTCACTTTACCACGTGGCAGCAGGGAAAGCGAAGAAGCCTCCGCTTTTAAGGGACCGTGACTTAATGATTGGCCCGCTTTTGAAGATTCCACGTGGACCACGTCCAGCTGGATTTAGCTGGTTCGCCGCTCGGTGGAAATGTGGAATGGGCCATGAGCTAACTGGAATATGTGGGCCCAAGTAAGTAAAAAATGGAAAGATAAAATATATTTTTAGGCCTAATTAAGGTGGAAATTGTTGGCCAATGGGCTGACAAGGGGCTATTTGGAAAATAAGACACTCTTTTGGTTGCTTAAATTAAGGAAAGAATCTTATTTTGTAGTACGGTCATGGAACAAAAGTTTAGACAAAGATCAAATGATTGATATGGTTGGGGACATCTATTTTTTTGTTTTCTTTTAAATAGAACAATCACTGTTATCCCTTTTTTTCCAGGTTTGAAGGAGACTAATTGGAAATTGCACCCTATAGATGGCTACAATCAAGCAAATTCACAACTTACAAAATAATGAACTCAAGACTTCTCGTTAGTTTTTTTAGAGAGTTGCTATTCGCACTTGCCATTGGGTCACTTGTCGTGGTGGTAAGTTGGGGACATCTACTAATTCCTTTATATTTATTACACCATCAAATACAATAGTAATGCTATTTAAATACATAAACCTGATAACATTGTTGACAAACACTCTAATATGGGTGGATCCCTAATACAATAATAAACCTCATCTTTATTAAACATAGTGTCCACAATGCGGTTAGTTTTGTGTATTCGACGTTATGAAAATATAAACTTATTGTTCATCTATATTGTTGTAACAAGTGTGTTACCCATGTAATACGTGAAATGAAAAACACTTGTATCAATGTGAAGGTCAAAAATCTAAAAATGAAGCTTAATATGGTAAAAATTAAATAATAAATGAAATAAATAGACCCGTGATTAAGATACCGTATCACTGTATTAGCAGGATGATTGGTATAATTTTCAAGGAAATATTGGGCAACGATGTTATGATTTTGCTCGGCCAATTAATTATCGAAAAAGAAATAGTAGGTGAGGCACCAATTCCATGATAGGGAATCTAAAAAGGATGCAGCAACGAACAAGTTTATTAACTACCAAGAGACGGTGTTTAACTTAAACTAATTAATTAATTAAGTGGATTTCAACTAATTAAGTGGGAGCTGTCTCATCTTTAATACCGGCAACCCCTATCTAGCTAAGGTTGGTGTAGTTCGGTGTCTCTCTTCGACCAGTAGTTCGGACCTTTAGACTTATGTGTCCCACATTTTCTGCTATTGATTTGTCGACTATTGAACTTATCATAGAAGATGTCAAGCTCTTTATAGAAATGATCGCTGAAGTTTCTATTGCTCATGTTCGCCGTGATGCTAACTCTGTAGCTCATAGAATTGCTATGTTTGCTCTCCATTTGGAGAGTAATTGTACTTGGTTTGGCAATCCTCCTCTGTTTATCTGTGATCTTTTGGAGGAGGACCTTCTCTTTCCTTGTACTGTTTAGCCTAGTTTATGACCTTGGAATGAAATATATCGTCTTTTTATCAAAAAAATGTATCCCACATTTGAGTTTTTCGTAATAAAAATTATATGAAAAGGCAACTTGTTATATAAGTAGCCGTGCGTGTCAATGGATCTTCTATACTAGTAGTAGTGGATGAATCGTTTTCTAAAATAAGGTTTAATTTCTTTTTTAGAAGAATAAGCACGGTTATTGCTTTGTCGCAACATTCCGTCGGATTAGGCTACTAACTTGCTCGTTAGAAGTACTTAAGGAACAAAAAAATTAGTCATGAAAAGATAAAATATGGAAATCATTTGTTAGAACATTGTAGGCCTTTGAATTTTGGTGAAATACACATAGTAAGAGGTGAGGCATCAAAAGTGCAAGGGGCAATATGACTACTCTAGTCAACTAACCCAACCACCTCCAAATCACAAACTAATTATGCATTAACGAAAATGGGGAGAGAAAGAGGTTGACAGCTTGGCAGGGGTGGAGATTAGGGATTGTTGGGTGGGCTAGATGAGATTTGGTTTTAGGGATATGATTGGATTGACAGAGACTTGTAAGACGGGATTTGTAACTTATGTATAATGATATGTTAGATAATTCATTCTATTGTGGATTCATAACTCATTATGTCCAGTCTTGTCCATCTAAAATTTTGACACAATAAACAACGTATTGAACTCAAGTACATTTTAATTGATCACAACCTATCACATCTAGCCTACCAAATGTCGCCTCAAAGTCCTCGAAGTAGCCAAGCATCCTCTTGAAATGAAATCAACTGGGTTGAGAGATGCAGCAACCACCTTGATCAGCGCCTGGTCCTCCTATATTTCAGGAACAGCCACATTCGGATCGAACTTCAAAACTTCTGCAGAATTTCCATACTCTGAGTACACCCACGCCTTGTTTACAAATGGCACGGAAACCAGATCACTTGAAGCTGCAGCAGCCATTGATGCGCTGCAAAACCACAAAAACTTGCAAAGGGCCGGAAAGGGTTGTTGTTGTTGTTGTTGTGAGCAAATGAGTGAGATATGGTCACAGTCTGAGATCTTGACAGCGTGTAGTTTGGTGGCGAAGGAGAAGGATGCGGAAGCTCGGTGTTTGCCTACGTGGCCATGCAAAGAAAAAGTTCCAAACCTTGCATCTAGATGCATTGTTATTTGAGGTTCATCGTGTGCGACAGCATGTTATGCATTTGAAGTCCTCTTTCTTTTAGTCAAATCTGACATCACGGACTTTATAGATAGGAAAAGAGACCGTAAAACTAGCGTTGAAGTTCTCCTCCTTATTTTTCTTATCATAAATTTTCTTCCTTATTGCTCACACCTACAAGAAGAAATATAAGAAGAAAAAAACCGACAGTTTTCAAGTTACTTAGCTCATTTGCAAATCCTTACGTAAGAAATCTCTGTAGTTTAAGCGTTTTTCAGTGAAAGTACTAATGGTAAAATCAAATCAAAGTTTTAAAACTCACGTGCACTTTAATATTTTTCAATCGAAACTTCACAATCATGTCATCAACACAGACCTTCATTTCTCCGAGAAGTAAGTCCACGTTATGTTTCTCATTCTCTTTGTTACATACAAATGGCCATCGGTATTGGAATTGAGATTTGGCCCAATCGATAAACCAATTTTCATGTTGAATGGTAGGTCTAAGTCAGCCGTCCAACCAAATACATAAAGGGATACCCTACATTCGATTCCACGTGAATAGGGCCGTACGAGACTTGAATGTAAGGATACCTGTACGTATGAGTTTTTTGTGGGACGGCTAACGTGGAATGGAAGCTAAAGAATTTATCCTAGCCTAAACATAATTTTGTGCCAAATCATCAATGAATCATGACGCAGATGCAACACAAGCATAGCTTTCTCCACATAAGATAAAAGTACATCGCTTTTTCACCGTCCATCTATAACTAAGTATGAAGAAGAACTAGATGGATTTTAGAGTACAAAGGGTGTAACCAGAGATGAGGGAGCTTGAGGCAAAGGCGACGAAGGCAAGGAAGGACAATGCCACGGACGCACGAGCCATATCCGGGAACTTATCTTTGCCCCAGTTCGACTCCCAGTCGTCAACCCGAATCGCAGCCGACGAAGACGCCGACATCAAAAGGTAAGTTAAAATCTGCCATGCCAACCAAAACCATTCAACTAATAAGTTTCACATAACATAACATAGAGGATACAGCAAGTAATCAGAATGCAGAATATGTATTGGGTTTTTATTTTTACGCTTCGAGAATCCGCGACCACATAAAAACAAGGATACAAGTGCAGATGAACAAAATTACAGGAGTGTGAAAATCGTTGCCCTTCTGTATGTTGTACTAATTTAAGTTGTTTAACATTTTTAAGCAATCACACAAGTCATTCCAATATGTTTGCTTTAAGATAGAGTGAACCCAAGCTAACAAGGTTCTCCGCTTTGTGAGGGTCAGAGGTGACCATCTATCGTACGCAACCTTACTTTTTCTTTACAAAAATGCTATTTCCACAACTGAAATCCGTGACTTTACCGTAACAAAGAAGTAACTTTTCCGATGTGCTGATGCTAATATGTTTGTTTTAAGATATTCTAAAAAAATATGAACACAAATGGAAATGTAGAATCATTATTGGGCAAAAAGGCTAGTAGAAAAGGTATAAAAAAAGGTGGAATAAAAAAAAAGTCGAGAACCAATTGATCCAATATTATCTCATGATGAGATTCTGTTTGGATTAGAAGAGAAATTTCAATAAACCGTTATGACAACTCTTACACCGAGAATGATACTAAAACAAAATCCCATTGAGTTTTTTTGTGAGCACAGTCGGACAGTTTGGGTGATCCGGCTGCCTTATACAAATTTTTCAACCCTCCGAGAAGGCAACAATTTCTGGGGCTAGATTAGGTAGAATAATTAAGTATAATATTAAAATTAATCACTTGCCTGATCCAACAAGAAATCAAGGTAATAGCGGAGATGGTGCTGGATTACATGCTTTCCACTGGTGAAGAAATAGGTTAAATCATAAGTTTGCAGCCCCGAATACACAAATCCTATCACATTCACTGCCAAGCAGAACCTGCAAATTCACGTCAAATTCACAAATCCAATTAATAATCTTCTTCCTTTTTAATATCTTCCTCAAACCCACTATCATTTTTGACCCCAAAAAACACTAATAATTCAACAAAATTAGAAATGGTGATTGCTTTTCTTAAAACCACTTTTGCTTAGAAGCGTTTATATTAGAAGTGATTTTCTTTATAATCTAGGAAACGTATTTAGTATTTCTGCTAAACATAATTAGACGGCTTTTTTATTAACTGAAAACACTTTTAGCTCTTCAGAAAACATAAATTGTTACTATACAATAGGAGTAAACATAACAAAAACGAAAATACCACTGTAATGATATACGATATTGTGTTATCCAAGACAATCACACACTTTCATTAGACTACAAAACGAACGGCTGTGTGTAATTGACTTGCATGCCGTCACGGTCATATTTTCGTTTTTTTCGATATCAGTGCTTAACTGACAAGTGACAAACCTGAACTCCTTGTAGCGATAGAAGGAATCTAAAGCCCAACCCTGGTTCTTGTCAGCCGCCATGACAGAGAAAGAGATCAAACACAACGCAAACCCAGAAATCCTTAACCCAAACAAAGCCCTCCTCACCACGCTCTCCCTCCTCGGCCTCTTCAGCATCGACAACTTGGGTCTCAAAGTTTGAATATTTACAACCGAACCACCACCGATTCTACCGCCACTCTCTTCCCGAACCGCCGTGGTCCCATCAAACCCATCTCTGGAATTGGGACCCACAACCTTGGGCTCAGCCCTGAAGGACTGGGGCGGCGCAAGCTGCGGCGACGCCGGCTTGATGTCTGCAGGTGCGACTGTGATTTCATAAGCGAGAAAGGTTTGATGCGTCGAGGAGGGTGTTTCTGGGAAGCTCTGCCTTTCTTCTTCTTCCTGCTCCTCTTCCTCTTGCACTTGTTTTTCGTTGTGTTTTTCTTCTTCTTTGTGTTGTGGTGGTGTATCTGGTTGGTCGTCTGAAACTGTTTCCATATTTTGGTGTGGACTCTGAGTCTCAGTCTCAGTCTGAGATGGGTATTCCCCTACATCTACAATTTGACGGGTTTTTTTTCGTTTCTTCAAGAAATTAATATGGAGTGACCAAAAGAAAACAAATCCAACTTGTCGCTTTCTCATTCCCCGCACAGAAGATACCCACGTATAACGAGAGTTCGACTCGCGTTCAATTTTTAAGCATAGATGCCTCGTTTGGAAAAGTTTTTAAAAATGATTGAAAGTTTTTTTTTTTATGAAATTAATTTTGGATTATAAAAATATTTGGAATTTCTGCTAAACGTATTTAGACGATTTTTTATTGACTAAAATCCCTTTTAGCTCTTAAAAAACACAAATTGTTACAATATAACAAGATCAAACGAAACAAATATAGAAATACCATTGCAGCGGTATGTATTGTGTCATCCAAGACAATCACACATTTTTTCAAGGACCCGTTTAGATTTTTACTAATGGTTTCAAACACATTTTCATAAAAAAACGTATCATTTCTAATCAATGACGACGTTATGTGTTCTACGTTTTTCGTAATTCATATTACAGAGCTTTTGGTTTTTGATACAGTCACGATGACGTCCTGGCACAAGGTTAATAGCAGCATCCGAAACCAATAGTTGATTGCCTCGTATTTTAAACTTTCTTAAGCAAGCATTGCACAATTGGGTTGAAGTTTTCGAGTCCGGATCCTCTTAGTGAGGATTCCGAAGATTCGTAAATCATTTCCATTTATCATACATCGTGTGGTCAGAAATCATTTTAAATATTTTTATTTAAAAATAAACATAAACAGTACTTGACAAAAATTGATCGCACAATGTACGATAAACGAACACAATTTACATATTCTTATAATTCTCACCAAAAAGATCCAGAGAGAATTCTGTTGGAAAGTTTTCCTCCTAAACTTGTTCATGTTGCTGTCGTGGTTGGTATCAATGGGACCACCAGTGACACCCCAAGCGCTAACTGCTCCACAAATGGTTCTGGGCGGTGGGGAATAAAACCTGCTAAAATCAGTTGAAAGCAGAAACAAGTAAAAGGGCAACCGAAGCCAACAAGTGAGAATCAGGAGAGGAACGTTTATCATAAACCGCCTTATTCTTGCTTTACAAAAAAATTGTTTTCACGACTCGAACATGTGATCTTTATGTCACAAAAGAGCAACATTTCTATTGACCTTTATGTGACCTTTATATCAAATCGATTGGATTAATGCAGTATTAGATTATTTCTTTGTCATTAATAAGAATACACGATACAAGTACAGAAACATCAGCGAAGACTATGCCCTTAATTATTAATGTTACAAGCCTAAATTATGCATCATTCATCCAGCCCTTGAGCAATCCGAAGGCGGCCCCGCCCAACGAGCCTTGGCCAGACAGTCACGTGGTGCGGGCGTCCGGACCGAAGAACTCCTCCGCCGAGGAGTTTATTGCTCAGTCTCTTGTAAAGAATTCCCTTGCTTCATGGTATTTTTCTAGGACAACATTGAAGAGGGGATGAATTGGTTCCAACAAATTGGGATAGGGACCCATGACTGCCCTAGGCAACACCGGAGAGTCTTCGTCGTTCGACCAAATGTGTTGACATACAGAAAGACCACTTAGACAGTAGCATGTGTGGTAAAAGTCTCTCGATTTCCCGGGTTTGTCTTTCATTCCTCCCTCCCCCTCCTGCATTGACAAAATCAAATTGATATGTAACTCGGAAGTAAGAAACTTACAAATCAGAAATATGACCGATTAAGATAACATTGCTTGAGATGTATCTTGCATCCAGTAATCACAGTGTAAAGTTCTATCTTAAATATCAAACCTGTGAGCATAAAAGTATATATTGTTGCAATGCGATGCTGTGAAAAAGTGGCTCCGATATTACAGGCCTCTTGAGAAAATCATAGCCGATATCATTCAAATTCACTGCACACGAAACATTTAGCCATGCATATAAGAACGGGAAAATTGTAAATTTATAAGATAACCACATAACACATAAATTAGAAAATATGGGTTTAACGAGGTGAATCCGTTCTTGTAAAGGATAGATGGACAAAATCTTAAATACGCCCAAGTCGCTGTCAGCCTACCTCCTGGTGATGTAGTGCCTTCAAAAAATATCCCCTCTTCAGATATATTAGATGTTGTAGAAGTCTGTGCGCCATCCTTGGTACACTGCCCTCCATCATCCCGAAGCGTGAGTTGTTCATCAATAGTTGAACGTACTCTTTGTAATATTGGAAAAACACCTCCCTGGTCACTGAATAGTTAACATAATACATTCAACTATGATTGAGAAGGATCCTCAAGGAAAAAAGACAAAGAATCACCTGCCAGAAGGAGTAGCAACCGTCGACCAATTTATTAGTCCTCCCCTGAAATCCACACTCTTTCCCCTGTCGAAATGTCAACCAATCCTAATACAATAACAAACGACTCAAAAAGCAGAATAAAAGCAGATAAACAAATAACTAAACAAATTTTCACATTTAGAAGCAGTTATAAATATCTGTAATCTGCATCGCACGAAAGAGATGAAAATTTTCTTACAATTAGTCCAGGCAAGTCCAAACGATTGACCTGATTGATTAGAACCATTGTAGCTACCCCACAAAAAGTGTACCTGAAGGGAAAGAAAAAAAATCGGATCTAAGAAAGGCTCCAAAGGAATGCACACATATATTTTGACATGTAAGCGAATGGAAAATGGAAAAGGAAGTGAAAATACATCGTCTTAATATTTCACATGATTTGACATTAGTAGTATATGCAATCTTCCGAATTCGTAAATGGGAAGAACATAAAGATAGGCAGGCAAAAAATTGACATGTAAGTCTGAAACATACCCACCATGGGCTTCAGCACCAGGCTCCCCAGAAATACCACCTTCATACGTCTGACAACTGCAAAGAGAGGATGTTTAATTTAACCAAGATATAATGCCATTTATATCAAGAAGAAAATCTTCAGTCCATGACTTAATGCAATCAAAGGCAAGAGAAAGAAAGTCATTAAAAAACAGATGTGGAAGAATCAAGGACGATTGGGCAAGCACTCCACAATAGCACAACAACAATACAATGCATACTTCAAAATATCAAACAGACCTAAATTTATTTTCAATAAAATGAATGACTCGGTAAGCAACCTTAAGATGAAGCTTCCAACATTTTGAACCAGTTCATCATCCAAAATGTTCAAAATGCTTGCTACCTGCAATGATGAGTAAAATTGTCATGATGAAAATTAAGCAAGCATATAGCAAGCCGGTAACAAAGAACAGAACTATAATGCATTAGAAAGGACGCTCAGACTAGTACTCTGCGCCAATGTATTTGTGTTTGTGTGTGTATGTGTGTAGATAGACAGAGAGAGACTAACAGAAACCGCAGTGTAGCAAGCCCGGACATCAATTTCTCCACCATCATGCATCCTAAGAAGAAGTAATTAGTGATGGTAAATGTACATCAAAGGTATTGAAATGATCATTGTACAAATAAGTCCTCAAACTATAGAACCACACAAATCAATGTGATATCTAACCTGAAGCCTCCGCTTGGATGTTTCATTTGCCGCAAAAACTTGTAAATTTTACCTCTGAAAAGGAAAAAAAGAACATGTCAAATGACTTCCAGAAGGCTATGAACTGCAGTGTTGTGAAAAAGAATTTTTTCCTTAAATGGAGCATAAACTGATCACCTATTAATTGATGAAAGCGCCTCCTCACCACCGAGAGTTATAAGTGCATTAACTGCAGCGTAAGTCGTTGCAAGATGTGGCATCTGAGAAATCAAAGAACACGCTAACAATTGTAACCAAAAGAATGCAAAGCACTATGTTGTATAAGCCTGGTCAAGCTATCACAACTAACACCAGCAGAGTTAAACAAAGAGATATCGATATTGGAAGCCACAACGTCAAATACCGGGGCCAATATACTTGCCTGTCCAGGTCCGCCACCATATCCACCCTCTGGGTCCTGGAAGCAAAACACAACTTCGTGACAATCTAAACATACCATTCTATGATAACAAAACACTAAATATCACTGTTTTCTTTGTTCTTAGTGGTGAAGCAAACTAAAACACCGGCCCTTCATTACATTCCAATCGATTATTCGCAAACCTGACAACGGCTTAGAAAGTCAATGGCATTATGTTCCAGTACATCGTCAACAGACTCCTCTAGCAAAGCCAATGAGTGCAGAATCCAGTAACAAAGCCAAGGCCGACTGCAAACAAATGTACACAACAATTGAACATGCCATAAAAATCAAAACCCCAATAAAAAATAAAAAAAACCATGAAATTCAGCTCAAAAATCACCACAGAGAGAGAGAGAGAGAGAGAGAGAGTTATACTTGGCATCCAAAACGCAGAAGGAGGAAGGGAGTCCTCTGAGGCCTCTGGTTAAATACGCTATGTGACTATCACGCTGAAGCTCAATCCTTCAAAAACCAAAAACCCAACAAAAGTAAAAGAAAATAATCAAAATCTACAACAAGAACGAACAACAACAAAAAAACTTTATCCCACTAAATAGGATCGGCTCTATAAATCTTAGAACGCTACTGCGCTCGGTTTCACCAAACTTCTACAACAAAAACGAACAATTAAAAAAAAAAAGAAAAAAAAAACCAAGTTCGAATCTCCTTCCTGCAGTTTAATTAGATTAGTTTAAAGTAGAATATCGCTCGTATCGAGAAAAAAAAACAAAAGGGAAATTCTTTGTAAACCCGAAGGATTGACTGAGAGTGGAAAGTAGGAAGCTTTTTTTCTTACATGACGGATTGGGCTTTGGGTGGGAGGTTGCCGAAGATTCCGTAGATCCCAAAGACCTGACTCTCCACCATCCACTGATCGCGCTGAGTCACGGTGGCGACCGGACTCTCCATCTCCGCCGTCCTCCGACTGACTTTCCAATAAATTCACCGTTCTGCAGTTCTGAGCTCACCCCACTTTTCTCCCGCACAAACAGTGAGCCGAGCCTACTGACCGGGAAGAAAGAACCGAGTTTAATTGGGCTTAGTTTATGTATCAAAGTCACGAGCTGGGTTCCTATATAAAAAGCCCAAATGTTTTGGGCTGTCAACTGAGTGGATGAGGTCCGTTTTGGATCAGCCGCTTTTTGTTATAAACCGCGGCTAGGTTTGATTGTTTGGTATGAGCCTTACAAAAAAAAAAGATTCTCGTCGGATCTTCTTTATAAGTATCCCTAAGATCTTCTAATTATATTCATTTATGGTATATCATGTGATCAATTTTTGTCAGTTAATGTTTATATTCAATTGTAAATAAAAAAATTTACAATAATTTTTCTAAAAGCGCTTGTAGCTATTTTAATAACACATTTAAACGAGCTCTAGATTGTTTTAACGAATTTCTACAATTTGTAACACTCGTTCTCCAACAATTTTAAAAACATTTAAGAGATTTTCCAAATCTCAGTGTGGTTATCTTTAGACTTTTTAATTCTACATCTTAAAAAAAAAAAATTTGTAACGTCGTTATCAAATTATTTATAATATTTTTCTTAAGTGCACGGTTCGTAAAAACTGAACGATTGCATTTATGACAAACATTAAAAGTTATAAATTATAGGGGTTCAATTCGATTTTGCAAACTTTTTCAAATATGGACATCAACGTTTTAAAAGATGGTAGGCGTACGTCTAAGTGATTAAGATGGGATGGTCTAGGTAGGGTTGATGCGTACTAGGTAAATTTAAGTAAATTTATTTATATCGTATAAATAAATGTCCTAATTATGTTCAAAAAATACATAATTTCACTGAGATATATAAATTGAAAAATAAAATGACATACAAATTAAAGTATTAGAACACATAGAAAATATGATAACAAGCAGATAATGAGTGTTCATCTAATTATTCAACAAGTCTCTTATAATTTATTAAACAAAAATAAAATGCAAAAAGAAAGTTGTCGATTTCTGTTTAAGTGAGAGTCACGTCGTCACGACTTAAGCGGGTCTAGGCAGAGAAGGCATGCTAGACAGATGCTTAAGGAGATATATGATTTTTTAATTTTCAAATGCCTAAAAATTAATCAAGCATTGACCATTAACGATTAGACGTGATCTAGACGATGGTAGGTGAAAATTTTTAGGACATTAAACTTGTCGTGATGCCACTTTTTTGGGTACGTTGTCATTCCCGCCGGCAGGATGCCACCTCCACAAGATAACTTAAACAATTTTGTATTTGCCATGTGGTCCAATTATTGGATGTATCTTCCACGTAAGTGAGTGGATTAGGATTATGGTTTTGTTGATTACTATTTTGATTTCCTTTAATAATTAATCAAGTTTACGTTTTTATTTTCTTTTTGTCAATGTGCATTTTTATTCATCATTCTTAAACGTAGTGCTCACAACCATATCTATTATTGTTTGATGAATTTAAATTTTAAAATTTGTGTCTAACAACAACATAGATTTTAAAATTTAAACACATCTAACTGTTATAAATTTGATGATGAGCATCACCATTATTTGAAAAAGTTTTTTATTATACCGGGAATAAGGTGCAGTATATCAAGTGTTTCAAAATAATTTATTGAAATTATTTTATTTCAAGTATCCAATCAATTATTTTATCATTTATGATACTTGATATATCGAGTCATGTTTCTATTCATTACATTAGAGTGGCGGCCAAAAGTATTGTCTCTGTCGAAATTCAAGTTGGAGTTGAAGACCTCAAATGAAATAGTGAACTCCTGCCCCAAGTGTATACCTTGTCGGGTAAGTGCCTTTGGCGCTTGGGCATTTTTTGACCAAATGCAGATCACGTGTGCCCACCAAATTACAAAGAGCCTTTCACCACTTCCACGGGACACAACCACCAAATTTCCCCGCCCCGCCGGCTCGAAAGCCTCTTCAGAATCACAAAGGGGACAAATTGAATTTTGATAAATCTACTCTAAGAGCAAGTATAGTGGGAAGACAAGGGTTAGGGGCTAGATGCTTTATTTGACCTCTTAATATGCAACTATTCATGAAAATTAGCGCTCACAAAATTTTGTTGTTTTAATCGTGTGAAAGGCTAGGGGCTAAAAAGTGTTAGGTGATTTGGTTTCGTTGGTTACCTGCAGTGCCCTAAACTGTCCTCTAAAAGTGTTTGGGCAAGACTTGAGGCTAATTTGGCCTCATAGGGAGCCTTGGATTCCAACTAGCCTAGGCTGATAGAGAGATATTTCAGTGTGACCGGTACACGAGGTGATATATCACGTGTTATTATACAAATGGTAGGAAATGTGTGCTAAAAAGTTAATAACTTGAAGCACTTCCATCGTGTGCTCCAACCTGAGGGACAGACATAGGAATAGGGCCAAAGAGCTCGAGTGATGAAGCCCAACATGTGCTTGCGAGCGAGCTTAAGCAGGCCCGAGGGAGAGGTTGGACACAAGTCGCCAGCCCGAGCGCCCGAAAGGAATGTGACATGGGTTGACGTCAGGATGATGTCAGCCATGTTTTTTATATTTTTTTTGCATTAGGCGCGTGGATGCGTGTCATCCGACAAAATTTCAAGCTTGGGGCCCGCGGCGCACATGGAAATGTTACCGTTGGGGAGGCCACTTGGCTTCCCCACGTCCGTTGGATTTCAACGGCTACAATTTCTAGACCGTTGAATTCCAACAGTAAAAGAAATAATAAAAAAATCTTATTTAATATCAACCGTTGGATCTGATATCAATAGTCCATGTTATTCGCCCTTATAAATAAATTAAAAAAAAGAAAGAAAAAACAGTTTAAAAATCAGAAATCTTACAGTTGTGCCACGTGGCACAATTTGGAGTGTTGGAATTCAAAAATTTTTAAATCCAACGGTAGAGATTAATTAGGTGAATAAAAAAATAAAAAAATGTAAAAAATTAAATAAAATCCGAAAAAAATGATTTTACTTTTCTTTAAATACCTTCTCATTATATAGAGGATTCATAAAGGATTAGGTTGTAGATAATGTCATGTGGCATGCTGTCATTCGTTAAAAATTTGATCGAAATCTATCCCCAAAGATTATAAATTGATTGTAACACGTGGCGCGAAATGATTGGTTAAAAATCTTATTGGAAATATATCCTCAAAGATTATGAAAAGGTAATGACACGTGGCACGACGACATTGGATAAAAATCTTATCGAAATCTATCACCAATAATTGTTTTTTCGGATAATGACACGGGGCGCAATGAGAACGATTAAAAATCTTATCCAAAATCACAAATTAAATTATTTTGTATTATTTTATAAAAAACAATATTAATATTTTATTACCTATTCCCAGGGCTATTCAATGTAGGGATGGAGATACAAAATGTAGTTACTGTTCACTAGGTGAATTAAATAGTGAATAGCCTGGGGGCTTTTCCCACGGTGGAATTGCTCTTAAAAAATAAATTTTCTACTTTTTCTATTAAAACATATGGTGTACTACTTGTGTTTCTATTACAATTAAAAATTTCTCGAGATTGATGACGCGAAGGGACAAATAATAAAAAATAAGCATCGAGATGATGAAGAAGAGAGAAGCTGGGATGGACTGTGCTCTCTTTTTATTTGCTTGTCTATAAATAAATGGGCAGAAGGCTTTGAGTTGCACACAACACACACACACCCCTTCCTTCTCCTTCAGTTTTTTTGTTTTTAATAATTATTTCAGACAATTTTTAAGCATCATCTGGCAAACCAATTAGCAGGGAAAGCTTAAGAATCCATGGCGAGTAAGGGTGTGATTGTTTCTGCAGTTCGAGCTCTTGCTTCATCAGGAAGCTCAGCATCATCAGCAACTTTCACCAGGCACCTCCATGTAAGCCACTCCATAATTTCATATATAATTCAGCTGGTTTAATTGCTGATCACCTCTTAAAAATGCCACCTTTAGCTTATGGGGCGATTGCGACTAACCAACTGAGCTACAAGTCCTTTTTTTTTTATTATTATTAAAAATTAATAATCCAAATTTTGGGTTGTGTTGAATTGATGTGGTTTTGGTATGAGCAGGCATCTGGTGGAAGCAAAAAGATTGTTGGGGTGTTTTACAAGGCAAATGAGTATGCAGAATTGAACCCCAATTTTCTGGGTTCTCAGGAGAGAGCTTTGGGGATAAGGGACTGGCTGGAATCACAGGGCCACAAGTATATTGTCACTGATGACAAGGATGGACCAAATAGTGGTTAGTAGTTACAAAAAATTGCTTCTTTAAGGCTATAGTTAGTTTGAAGACGTGGGTTAGGCTAGTTGGCCATGGTAGTATGGCCGCCCACTGCCCCCGAGTTGGATCTACCTTCCTCATAGATTACAAGAATATCGCTTTGCCAGAAACACGAAAGAAAAGGCTACACTTTGCTGATTAATGTGATTGATTAGTGTTGGTTAAAAGCTTTTAGACTCAATTATGTTAAACTTGTCCTGCTAGCATGTATGTGGCATCAAAATTTCCCTAATCACTGACCGGTAACTTGTTAATTTGACAAGTTTTTCGGGTTTAAGATTAGTTTTTGTTGGGCTTTTAAGCTGATTTTTCCCTTTTGGTGCTGTTTGTTCAGAACTAGAGAAACACATTGAAGATCTTCATGTTCTCATAACAACCCCCTTCCACCCTGCCTATGTCACGGCTGAACGGATCAAAAAGGCGAAGAATTTGCAACTGCTTCTAACAGCCGGAATTGGCTCTGATCACATTGATCTGAAAGCTGCAGCTGCTGCTGGTTTGACAGTGGCAGAGGTCACGGGAAGCAATGTGGTTTCGGTTGCAGAAGACGAGCTCATGAGAATCCTCATTCTCGTCCGCAACTTCGTACCTGGGTATCAGCAGATTGTAACCGGGGAATGGAATGTTGCAGGTATTGCCCACAGAGCTTATGATCTCGAAGGAAAGACAGTGGGGACAGTTGGTGCTGGACGCATTGGCAGGCTTTTGCTCCAAAGGTTGAAGCCTTTCAACTGCAATCTTCTCTATCATGATCGTCTCAAGATTGACCCCGAATTGGAGCAACAGACTGGGGCAAAGTTCGAGGAGGATCTGGATGCAATGCTTCC
The DNA here is from genome assembly GCF_963583255.1 of Pyrus communis. Taxonomy (NCBI): domain Eukaryota; kingdom Viridiplantae; phylum Streptophyta; class Magnoliopsida; order Rosales; family Rosaceae; genus Pyrus; species Pyrus communis. The sequence goes on along the minus strand of NC_084813.1, from coordinate 25,101,358 downwards.
GAAATGTGATGTTATCGTTGTCAACACACCGCTTACTGAAAAAACAAGGTATTTGTGTCAAGGCTGATCTTCTTACTATTTTATTCCATTCGTTGATATTGTGACTCGGAGATGTTTGAAAAGATGGAACTGCAAAATGTAATACTATTCAAGCAGATGGGAATCAAACTTAATCAACGTTGATCTTGTGACACAGAGGACTGTTTGACAAAGAAAGAATTGCGAAGTGTAAGAAGGGAGTCCTGATCGTTAACAATGCTCGTGGGGCAATCATGGACACGCAGGCTGTTGTCGATGCTTGCTCCAGCGGACACATTGCAGGTAACTCATGATCAGGTCAATGTTAGTCGAATTAATTCTGTTGATTTTTGGCTAATCGTTTCATATAATTGTATGATTCCCCAGGTTACAGTGGTGATGTTTGGAACCCACAACCAGCTCCAAAAGACCATCCATGGCGTTACATGCCAAACCATGCTATGACCCCTCATATATCCGGTACCACAATTGACGCACAGGTACATTTATTTTCAATAATTTTCTCCTTTACGCTCGTGGTTTCACTTCATATGTTCCCACAACTGAAATCCATCATGTAATGTGTAGTTGCGTTATGCTGCTGGGACGAAGGATATGCTTGACAGGTACTTCAAGGGAGAAGAATTTCCAGCACAAAACTACATTGTCAAGGACGGTATATTAGCAAGCCAGTACCAGTAGTTCGGTGCTCGTGATGAAGTCTGCTACTTCGTGTTCGCTTGCAGACGCTGACGATGGTGTAGGTCCATATGAATAATGTAGCCAAAAGCTTTCAACTTTAGGGTCTGTGCACCCAATGTTTTTATCTTCTTTGTTTCACCGGTTGTATGGCCGTATAGGGCACCGGTTTAATCTGAGCATGCGTCACTATGTCTATGTGAGACTTGTGAGAGTATTTTCCCTTTCAATAATAAGAACTTGTTACTGTTCTAGTTCATAAATGGAAGAGCATTAACGGAATTTGTTATTAGCGCTACAAAATGCTCTCCGCTCATAACTTGGAAAGAGTTTGTAATCAAGTGCTCAAAAGCATCATCTCTATTCCGAGGTCCAGAGTTCGATTTTCTCTTGGTCAATATAGTTGTATCAAAAATGAAAAATTGCTCAAAACTGAAGCTTGAACGGTTGAACTTGTTCATAAAAATAGAAAATTCAATCTGGACCACACGTCCATTGAATTGGAAGACGTGTACAAACAGGATCTGCTCATGAAAATGTGGAAGATCAAACGGACGTTGGTCCGGTAACCTTTCGTTTCAAAAGGCGATTTCGACGGTCACCAAATTCCACAACCACACACATACTCTCACTACTGTAAAGAACCAATTTCATCTCTCTCTCTCTCTCTCTCTCTCTCTGGATCTGCAATTTGTTGTGTGCGTGTCTCTCTCTCTCTCTAAACGGTAATTCCAAAGCTGAATCCTATCTGCATTTTCTTAGTTTTCTAGCAAAAATTCATCTGAAGAGGGATAAAGGTTCTTGCTTTTTTAGCTGCTGAATTTTTTTTTAAAATTTTCTATTTATTTTTTGTTCTGTTCATCATCGTTCATTAAAGGCTACATCCCAATTGAGAATGTTTGACTAATGGTGTAATTTGTGACTAATTACAAAAGGCTAAATGTTGCATCTTTATGGCCATTTGTGACTAATTGAATTTGTGACGTTTTGTTCTTGTATCTTGTGGCAAATGTGGTTAAATTTGAGTTCTGGATTCATGTTTGTATTGGTTAAGATTGTTCGAGGTTGTTCGGATTGTTGATGTGTTTCTCTGTGTTGCGTTATCTTAGAGCTTTTTGTTAGAAATGGCGGAAACAAGACCGGCAAAGAGGAAACCTGTCTTCAAGAAGGTTGAACCTTGGTTGTGAAGGTTGTTAGTTCGAAGATGGTGATGCAGAAGGCCCGTCCTGATGGAATCCAAGTTCGTCAGATGAGGATCGCGGAATGCTTGGTTGGAGATGAAACCGGAACCATCATTTTCACTGCCAGAAATGATCAAGGTAGTGTCTTTTATCCGACATTGATCTTTGATCTTATCTTGATTTTCCGGCGTCCACATTTTTTACTTTTGTTGTTGCTGGATTGCACAGATTTTAGATGAGATTGTTCTTAAAATGTCTTTAAATTTCCTGTGGACAGTTGACTTGATGACAACCAGTGCAACTGTAATCCTGCGCAACTCGAAAATAGACATGTTCAAGGGTTCTATGAGGCTTGCTGTGGACAAATGGGGTCGAGTTGAAGTAACCGAACCTGCCAGCTTCTCCGTGAAGGAAGATAACAACTTGTCACTGGTGGAATATGAGCTGATCAATGTTAATGAACTGGCTAATCCTGGTGCTGGTGAAGTGGTTAACGCTGTTTGAAAAGTAACCTTTGCTAACGCATTTCACATCCCCGCTTGGAAACAGATTTCGATCAGCATAAAGATATGGTTTTTCTGGTTAATGAGGTGGTACATTGATATGTAGCTTTTCTCAGTGCCTGCCTAAGAAAGTTTCTTGTTTAGCAGACGTCGTGGAGCTATTTCTACGGGAGTCTACTGGTACGAGGGGAGCCATTGCAACTCTGGCCTACTACAGAGCTGGTAACTCCAATCAAATAGTGTAAAAGGAACTTGCTTTTCTTTGATTTGTATTGGGCTATGAGTTGTTGTTGTTATCAGATTATCATATGGTTATATGCAAGTGGAGTTTCTGCCCTACGTTTTTTTCGTCGAAGTAATTTCCCTTCCATCCCCTACCGCCTTGTTTTCGGAATTTTGGTTGGCTGGCGAATCCTCGATTGATAAGTTATGTTGTATGTCGTATTTTTCTTGGCTGGGAAACAAGCAGAGGGCCAACAGCTAGGAAGGTTTTCTGTACTTAGTTGTTTCGTAAACTTTGAAACAAAAACTGCGAATCCACGATTAAATGATAAACTTGTACTATCATTAAATCTTGAATTTCTTTGCTTACAAGGTACAAGTGAGGAGAAGCACTTCAATCAAGTGTCTCTATCTCTATTTTGTTGAAGGAATTGGAGGTCCTTCATCTGCATTTGAACAGCTTCTTTCGATAGGGGCTTTGGCTCTCGAACGCTGCCATCAGTACTTCCATCCGATACTTTCTGTGCCTTTTCCTTAATAATCCGTTGTAGCTCAGACCGCTCAACGGATGGATAAACAGCCCTAAGCATTACATTTAGAAGTCTCTCATCTTCTTCTTCGATAGGATCCTTCCCGAAGCAACAGAGGTAAATCCCTTCAAGAGCTTTCTCAACCCGAATCTCCATAGGGATAATCGGTGTAGGAGCCTTTAGTTTCGCCCGTCTCTGCATTTTACATACATCATTTTTAGTTAGAACCATGAACAAAACTTTGAGCCACACATAAGTTGACATGATCAAAACTTCGAACCAACCAAACCAACCTCTTTTGCCTCGTTGATCAAGGAAATGAAATTCTGCTCTTCGAATTCGATATCATTTGAAACACGCAGCCTCGCCGCCCCTTCTAAAATCTCTTCGGATTTCAGAAGTCCGGCACCAATGGCTGCTACCCAACAGCACATTAGAACATACAGAGGATCCCCTGCCTACACAAAACATCAAAATCCGACTCAAAACTCATCCATTTTTCCAAACTCAATCGCAAAGATTCACATTTCACACAAAAACACAAATTTAAAAGTGAGCATATGACTAGGTGCTTCCTCAGGAAACGCTTCCAAGTGCTTTTCTAGGAAGCACTTGAATTTTTAGTAACATTTTCAACAAACTGCTTATGCACAAAAGTGGTTTTTAAAGAAGCATTTCCAAACGGGTCTTTAAAGGTTCGATCTTTACCCGGCCTCGTCGATCTTGGAACTCATAAAAAGCTCTAGAATCATCAGTAGTGCACTTCTTCCCCACCCGCCTCCGAAACTCTGCGAAATCAACGGTGTCTCCGCCGAGGCCTCCTTCGTCGCTGAGAATCCTCGCTATCAAACCGACAACCGGGAGTGAGCCGATGACCTTGCTGGCGAAGCTGGAGATGGAATTTGGGTTGTCCACATAAGCTTTAACGGACAAAAATCCACTTGAGCTTGGGGCTTTGGAATTCTTCTGTCTCGTGGGGTCGCCATAGATTTGGCCGAGGTATAGCAGAGACGGCGAAATGGGGTGGCGGGAAGGGTTGCTGAGGTGGTGGTTTGCGGCGGTGGAGAGTTGGGGAGTGAAATTGGATTTGAGAGAAGGGGAAGTGGATGATACAACCACCATGGTTGCACAAGTGGAAGTTAATCTCGTTGGTCATTGATTGGCCTCCCGTTTATATACGTTATCTTATCCCCTGATTTGGGTGAGGCCTAAAGAGAAATGTGGGCGGGCCGAGCCCAATAAAAGGCCCATCATTTCCATGTCCAAGCTACCAACTTCATTTACAAGTATAATTATAATTTTTTTTTAGTACATTGATATTTTTACATTAAGAGAAGGGGGAGTTCGGCTAAGCTACATAATGGGTAGCCTAATTTGGTATCAAATTCGCCATCCACGAGATTCGAACCTAAGACCTCTCACTTCTAAGTGAAGAGGAATACCATCAGACCGTAGTACTGAATGACAATTTTTAAAACGATTGATTTTGTTAGATTAGCTACCGACAGGATTCAAACCCACGCCATCATGCAAGGGTTAACTCATTTCCACCACTGTGATAAAGGGTCACTTGCCAAATATAATTATGATTGAATTAGGGCTCGTTTGAAAGTACTCTTAAAACAATTGAAAGCGTTTTTGGGTTCCAAAAACAATTTAAGTACTTTTTGAAAGAACTAGATACGTGCTTCTTGCAGGAAGCATTTAAAGTGCTTTTTTAAGATTCACTTAGATGTTTACTAAGAATTGGTTTAAAAAACATCTTTACCAAAAGTGCTTCCAATCATTTTAAAAACATTTCCAAATGAGCTTTTATATAGGAGTGTGTTATCCACACATCATTTTTTACTTCCAGCACACCCTTTTCAATTTTTGACTGTCGGAATGATGCTGGTTTATTAAGAAAACACCAAGTGAATACATTACACCCTCCAAACAAATGGTACAAATTCTCTCAAAACAATACGACGGTCTGCCGGATCCCGGAATAAATTTACATGGTACAGAATAGTCCCTAGCCAGCAATCTTGTAGCTTGGATTGGCAAGATTTTCCAGGCCAGAAACCACTTGGATCGATTCTATAACGTCACCAACTTTCAAATCTGCCAAGAAGTCTTCGTTCTGTGTGACATATCCAAACACTGAATACCTACCATCCAATATGTTGGAATTGCTTGGAGTTAGCTCACTTTCCTTGAGCAGCCAGAACACTTGACTGGAAGCAGAATTGTCCTCAAATTCCTGCCAACAAAATTTGGAAACCATTTAATCTCAACTTTTGAATTGACCAAACGAGAAAAGATGAACCGCGACGTTGATCTTACATCTCTCGCCATAGCCATAGTTCCAAATGCATTGAACGGAAGCTTTGTTTGTGCCTTGTATAGCCCGAGCTCCTGTTAGAATTCGGATTTTGTGATCAATGTCAAAACGATATAAGCAACTACGTTCCTATACTTTCTTTCGTCGATACATTATACGTGCAACTAATTAACAGAAACACAGAGGGAGGGAGGTGTGAGAAGCTTACTTCCAAGGTTTCTCCATAAAAAGGTAATTTCTCTCCCTCGACCGTGATTTCTAATGGTATTGCCCTGGTTTTCTCTGTACTTGGATCTATGAAACCCTCTGCAGGTCCTTCAGGGTCACCAGTTTGTACGACAAAACCATCCGCTGCAAGAAAAAGCAAAGCCAAGTCGAAATTTTAAGTCTTGAGCTCAGATGGACTAGTAAACATAAAATTGAAACACATAAGGGTACATGTTTACTTCGAGATGTTACCTCGTTGGATTTCCATGCCGTCATAGAAGTGTCGTTCCACCAAATCTACAAAGTTCCCGGCAGTTACAGGGGCGTTGTAACCATCAAGGACGATACGGAAGACACAATCAGAAAGGCTGGGATTGTCCTTAACCTTGACCTTCATATCCACCGTCGCTCTCCCCTTCAACAGAGGCATGCTTTGGTATTCTTCAGGCACTTGGTAAGGGAATCCGTCCACCATATCCTCTTCAACACTGCAGAAACCCAATGCCCCAGGAAGATCTCAGCTGCAGTCAATGACAAGCGCATATATGAGGATACGCATGTTATAACTGACAATCCTCGCACATTTCAATGTCTTTTCAGCTCTAGCTCTAACCTACACTAGGGGGCGTAGGCGGTGTTTTTTTTGTAATAGTGAATGCAAACAATGCCGGCTGATTCAGTCTCGGTTTTACTATTGTTCTTTCTATTGCTCGGTGTGACATAGGACCAGAAGAGCAGATAAAAGCAGCAAATCCCGACATGAATAGTAATCCTGCGTGCATGGTGTTTTCTGAGTTTTCGGTGTCTGATTTAGCCCGAAAATACCTTTTTGGAAAGGGAACAATGAGGCAGTGTCTCGCTCGTAAACACGGCAAGTCTTTTGCGGCTATTTCAGACAGAAAAAACCTACATTTTGGTTTTCTGTTTTAAATTTTTCATGCTGATCAATTAAGTGTAACGAAATTAGAAAGCCAAGATTGTTGACCATGTCACAAGTAAATTTTTGTATCAAATACTCACCCCCCAACATATTGAAGTAGCTCCTTCTGTTTTGCTGCTACTGCATCTCTATCTCTATCCTCCACAATCTGCTGAAGCTCCTTCATTCCAGTTTCGAGCTTGGCAAGCAATTCAACTCCGTGTTCCTTTTTCGATTCAGCTAATCCAGATACAACTACAGACTTCCCCTGCGTCAGCGCTCGAGATGCCTGCCTCAAATTCTGCATCCCAATTCAAAGTCTCGGTCACCATCTATCTAAACTCCGTAGACATAAACACAATGAAGGCAATGAAAGAAATTGTTTGATGAATTTTACCCTTTCAATGGAATCGAGTGCTTTGACCCCAGCTACCTTGAGACTCTCAGTGATATCTTCAAGCGGTTTCTGTACTTCCCTGATAGCTTTATTATCGATAGGCAGAGCGTACCTCAGCAATGCCCCCGGGTCCTTTATTGGCGGTCCAGAGATCAGTACAGCCAGATCAGGCACCACTGGATTAGCCGCCGCATAGGCATTGCTACACCAATCCAATGCAGGAACTCCTGTTACTAATCCCACCGCCAACGCTATTGAAATCGCGCATTCCTTGATGGAGAATGACTTCCCTTTCTGCAGAAACAAGCGAAAATGTTTAGTGGGTTCTATGTACAATCAATATTTGCAACAAAAGATCTTCCCTTTCTGCTTAAACAAGCGAAGATGCTTAATGGGTTCTCTGCACAATCAACTTTTTTGCAGAAAAATGTCACAGCTTTCTGAAAAGATTCTAATTTAACAAAGTACCCAATATTCTACAGAGTTCATACATTCTAATTTGTAAAAATAAATTAACTTCTAAAGAATTTGATAGAATAAAAATGCTGAAAATTTAAACAAAAAATGGCACCTGTTGATTGTGGATCTGGCATCGAATAGGGAGTGGGGAAGAACGGCGGGTGGCAAGGTGGTTGTGGGAAATTGGGAAGGGAGTGCGGATGCGGCTGAAGAATTTGGTGGAGGAGGAGGAAGCTGGAGAAGCAGCAGAGTAGTGGCAGGAGAGGAGGGCTGCCATCGGAGTTTGGCAATTTGCAGGATTTTAATTGGTTGACATGAGCAGACTGAGAGAGATAGGAGGAGGGGGATGGAGGGGGATTGGAGGGGGATTGGGTAGTCGGTTGGATAAGGTGATAGGTGAGTTGGGGTTGGTTTTGCTGTAGACTTGCTGCTCTGTTGGTCTCTCTCTCTCTCTCTCTCTCTCTCTCTCTCTCATATAACAAAATAATGGGAGATTTATGGCAGCCTGGCACATGGGGATTAGGTCATCATCATCCTCAGTCCTCGTGCTCTGGATAAGATATTTGCAACTCTTGGATTTTGAGTCTTTGATTTTTCACTTGGGATGGAAATATTTGAATGGTACACGTATTTAATTACTTGTCTAATCGACAGTACAAGTAGTTAATTATTTATCTAATCGACGTTTATCATGTGATGAAATTGATCACAAGAAAACATCTCTCTCGAGTTTTTCCTCTATCTAGTTTTGACCATGCTAGTGTTTCGACCTTTAGAACTCAAAGTTTGGTTGAATTGGTGGAGAGCACCCCTTGAGTTTTGACTAGGGTAGTGTTTCGTCTCCTCAAACTCAAGTTTGATTTTGGTGCTGTGTAAACACAATAATCTCTCCTTAATGGGAGACTTACCATTCTTGAGTAAGGTTTGAGTATTAATTATTTAAGAGGTGATATAAGAACCGATTGGAAAAGATAAATCAAATTCAAAACTTAAAGTGTAAGGGTGAATGCTATCAATCGACCTATCTACGAATTCATTACAAAATGGGTCTTGAATCTAGGCGCAGATGAATACTTTTGGGCTTAACAACAGTGATTGACCGAAAAGAGTAACAACGAGTTTCGTTGCTACTCTTTCCATCCATGATCCATCAACCAAAGAAAAAAATAGCACAAAAAGTTGGTGCACATAAAGACATTTGCTAAAGCATAAACTGTCACTAAAAATCACCATTAAAATCCTCATATATAAATCTAGAACCTAAAAAAAATTGCCTATGCAGTGCTTCAGTTACCCGTCACTGCTTAGCAAAAATGAAATATTTACATCCTCGAAAACCCGAAATTAATCCGGCAAGAGAAATTAAAAAGTACTAGAAAAATTTTCCATAACAAAACTAAGCCAAAGATGATGAAAAGTTAAAAACTTGAACGGAATCCGGTGATGCGGAGTAAAATCATCAGACTCTAGCTGCTCCAGTAGCTGTATGATCGGAGAGCTGCACGTCTGCTGTATGCTTTCCGGCGACGTCCTTACTGTCTTTCGGAGTGGACTTGTAGTACCATGCATAAAGAACGAGTTGAACCAAACCAGAAAGTGCCCCGAGACTGTTGCTAATCTGCATTACATAATTAACATGCACATTAAGCAAGTATGTTTAAGGCTAATCCGAGAAGTAAAAACTTAATCGGTCGCAGCGAAAGTACGTTAAAAGTTGTTTGTAATTAGTAATTAGTAATTACCAGGATGTAGATGTCAAATTTGATGAGAGCATAAGCGGTCCAGATCAAACCATTGAGGAAGTTGGTCAGTGAGAGGTAAAATGGCATGTACTCGACACTCTTGGTCTTGATCACTTTCGCCTACCGGAAAGAAAACACGAAATCATGAGAAACTTAACGTAATCCAACCGAAAAATTAGGGAACTAAGCACGGATTAATCGATAATTACTTACCATGATAGTAAGAGGGGAAGAGTACATAATGATGTTGAAAATATCACAGATGATACCAACCACCATAGACCTGTTCTTGGTGCCGTGCACGCATAGCAGAGTGATCAGAACCACCGCGGCGAAGAAGATTACTTCACCTGCAAGCCATAAACCCACCTTCTTCTGCAAAATTTGATACAATAAACAGAACAATATTAACAAACAAACAAAATGTGATTAGGGGCGAAATTAAGAGTGTACGTAGTTAGTTGATTAATTACGTACCCTTCCTTTGGCCGAAGCATAAACGACGAAGATGGTGAGGTAGATGAGCTCGAGAGCAAGGCCAACGGCGTTAATGGTGACCACAAGAGTGCTGTCAGGGTGAACAAACGGCATGCCGTAGAAGATCCAGAACAAGCAGTTCAGTACTGTTGCCATGTAAGGGTCCGGCTTGAACTCCTCCGTGTCCTTCTTCTTAATGATTTTCCAAAATGTAGGACTGCGTATCCCCAAAATTAATGCATGTTTAATTAAATCAGAATTTTTTAGAACAAACAAAATTTAAGCTTAATTTAATTGAATTAAAGTAATGTAAAAGTCATTAAATACTTGCACAAAGTCTCATATTTCAGATACGAAAGTAAATTAATTTAATTAAATTTAATTAAAGCAAACGAGAAAATCTCATGTTTCAGATGAAATTAATTAAACAAAACATGCAAATATTTCATAGATTCAGAAAGCATGCTTGTACTTTAATGCCTGTAATTAACAGTAATTAATCAAAGTAGAAACTGGCTGATCAACTAATTAAGCTGGTTCAGTAATTAATCGTAAGGTCATCATCACGTCCCAAATCCAAAAGAAAACTCAGTTCAGTACATAATTTCACTAGTTAATGACCGATTTAAACTCATCTAATCACGCATTATCGATTATTCACGCAACAAGAACAGAAAAATCATCATTGATCGAGATCATCACAAACTAGAGAGAGAGAGATTACACAGGGGAGAGAAAAAGCCCGAAGGAGATGACATTCCCTGCACACGATCAAAGACCAAAAATCAGAACGCTAATTAATCATCACTATCTCTCTGATTTACAAACTAATTACATTACGATCAGAAAATTAAGAAAAACCACAAACTAACAACAACAAAAATCCACAAAATTGAAGCATCAGCAACATAGCTATTGCTAGAAGGGGAAGAGCGTGACGGAAGAAATCAAAGGGTTTTTATACTGTACGGAGCGCACGTACCGATAATGCCTACGACGTTTCTTGCTGCTTCAGCGCTCACCATCTTTGCAGAGCTAGAGAGAGAAAGCTAGAGAGAGAATCAGAAAATCTAGAGAGAGATGGTGTGTGAGATTTTGAGAGAACGGACGGCTGATATTTATAGAGACAGAAGCTGGCGAGTAATTCGAATCGTTGTACAATTGAATTTCCATTTTATTTATTTTCTGGATAATTTTTATTTTTATTTTTCGCATTTATCTCGGATTTTACAGATTTCCGGAGGCGGGACGAACTTGCTCGTGTATCGGACTCTGTCCGGATGATCAGGAACCGGGTTACGATTCGATCTGGGCCGTCGATTTTGTTGTTTGGGGCGCAAGGAAATGGCGCGGCGAAGCGGTGCGGTGTGGTTTTTGGCGTGCATGAGTGCTGCATGGAATCCGAGCTCTCTACTGTTTCAGGTGGTTACGAGGGTTACGGAAATGGGTCTTGGTTTCCGAGTTAATTACTTACTCTGCCATCGTTTTGGATTGGAGGCGCCATACACGTGTTGCCTATTTATCCGGTGGCTTTTATCTGTCAACCAATCAGCAACGTACATAAATTGTACATGGAGTTAATTACTGTTAATCCTAATTAACGGCCTAAACCCAATTACGATTGTGTTAATTATGCATGGATGACACTAATTTAGATTATATCCATATTGGATAGGATTATATAAGACTTTGTGTACAATACAGAAGAACTTAAATGGACGTCAATGTTACAGAATCATAATTCAATTCCGATATTATGTGAGTAAGTTGAAGCACACAAGGAATTATAATTCTAATTTGAATTGTATAAAAGTTTTTTCTAGGGCAGAAGGGCTAGGTGTAAGACAGAATCCTAGGTCGATTGAAATAAGGAATATAAATTTCATTGGAAGTTGAATTCTATTTCTTCTAGCGCAAGTTATTTTGAAGTTAGCCAGAGGTTATATGAACTTTAACATGTATGTTTTTGGTCCTGAATAGTAGATTATGCTCATGTATATATTATTATCGCCAGGGAAAGGCTAAGTATTTGAACTCAATGTTTAAGATATCGATATAAGTAGAAATATCAATATACAAATTTATGGAAATACTGATGGATATCATCAATATCAATATTGGTTGCCTTTGACGAAATTATGGCCAATTTGCAATGAAGGGCTATCAACTCACTCAGATTTAATCCCAATTAAGGAAAAGTTTCTTAAACAAAATCTCAAAAGTTTAAAATATGGATTCCTGTAAAACTTCTATAGTGAATCATTAAATATAGTCGATACTCATCGATTTTCCTATATTTTGCTTGTTATAGGGTGAAGTTTGCATTTTACCTCCGTTTCCATATTGATCCTTAATTTTTAGATATTTTTATGAAAATATCGACAATTTCGTGAATATTTTAAACAGTAGTTATAGTTGATCATGTTACCCTAAGAGTGATACATTTACGTGATTTGTCCATCTGTTTTTGCGCAATAAGCAAACCCTAAAGATGGTGATATATGGACGGAAAGTCAAGTGCTATATCCATTTTGGGGTTTATAGATTTAGACAATCGATTTGGACACTCCCAAAGTTTAAAAGAGCATTTCGATTACGGGTTTCTGTTACATTCACTACAAGCAAAACGGACAATTAATCAATTTATATTAAGAGTATACAAAATAGGATGAGTAAAAGACTTCTGTGACTAATGAGGTGAGTAAAAGGCAAACTAGTGGCTAATGATGCTTAAAATACAAAATACAACAAATGCACCTTTGGGATTGAACTTGGGAGAGATTCTTTAGTGTGTCTGGAACACAGGCGGTACACGACATATTATTATACAATTGGAGGGATACTTGAAAAAAAAAAAACTTTCCTCCAATTGTAAAATGACATGTGGTGTACCGCCCCATGTTCCGGGCACACTTGAAAAAATTCTCGAACTTGAGTCACCTATCAATTAAAGTAACCAATCTTAGTAAGTAATTAAACTCAATAATCTGTCCAAAAACTGTTAGATCAACTGTTAAAACGCTTCAACCGTTATAGATAGATTCATCAACTATTGGCGACTAATTGAATAAATCTAAGCGCAGGCACAAATTGGGACATGATTGTAATTTGGGTCACCATGTTCTTATAGTGAGAAACTTCGACAAGGCTGTCTAACCAATATAGAATGAGGCTAACGCAGAGTCGTGCATGAATGAAATACAGTGGGACAATTGGATCCTATTGCTGCTATAACTTGAAGAGAATAAAAATGCTGTCCCTTTCAGTGGCGGAACCAGAATTGCATCAATGTGGGGTGCTAAAATGCGATAGTGTGGTTAAGTACGAATCAACGTTTTAAACCGCGATAGTGTAACACTACGTGCTTTATCCCGTAAGCTTCAATGCGTTTATACATATTGCCTACACTGGGCAGATCACAGATGCTGGCTCCGAGCCCGACAGTGCTCCCCTTTCAACATTCCCAGAGTTTTGTGGCATCGTGGGCGGGTCTATTGGACAGACGCAAACTTCAGGCCAGCAAAAGTAAGACTGCTGGTTGGATTTTGTGGGCCTTTACAAGTCCATCAATTAGGGTACCCGCAGCTCCTTAAAGTAAGACTGCTCACAGATGCAGAACCAGCTGAATTCCAGTAGTATTGGTTTGTAAGAAATCATGATGATGAATCTATTAATATATTAAATCATGTGGTTAGAAAGTGTTTAGGGATATAATAAGTGCTAGATGAGCCAAACTCAAAGTGTTTAGGGATGTAATAAGTGCTAGATGAACCAAGCTCCACCAGCCTTGCTATTATTAATTAGTTTAATATATCCACACGCGTGTTCGCACCTCTTATCACGTAAATAACCTGTGCGACATAGAAGTTTACCCGGCTCCCCAAAGAAGAGAATATGTGGTGTCCTCAAGTTGTATATATTTTTGTTTCTATCTGACTATGTGATAAGTAAAACATAAACAAAAGTGTATACATATATCCAATTACAAGACAAATTCTCTCCGCGATCAGCCAAAGCCACCGATGGCAAAGACAAAGGCATTTGACTTGATAGGTGAAATGGATGTGACATGTAGTTGCATTTGGGGAGAGAGAGAGAGAGAGAGAGAGAGAGAGAGAGAGAGAGAGAGAGAGAGAGAGAGACCATACACACACAGAAACATATCTTAAAAGCATTGCTCCTTCTCAGGTGCTGGTGCCCTCCTCCTTTTTGAATTCGTAGCTTTCCACCTTCTCTCTCTCTCTCTCTCTCTCTCTTATATCATATGCGTTAGTTCCCCCCATGTCAGCATTTCATTCCAATGGATCGATCCCAGTTTTGGCGAAAGGGTTTAAAGCTAAGTATAGTAAATTATAGCACTTTAGGACAATTGGACCTCCTCCCCTAAAGTTCCAATCCACTTCTAGGAAAAGATACCCTCCCATTTAGTTTCTTACCTTACCACTGAAGTAACTGGACAACAAAAGCAATCCACCCAACACTCCCCGCTTGGCCCTTGCATGAAGCAGAGAGAGAGAGAGAGAGAGAGAGAGAGAGAGAGAGAGAGAGAGAGAGAATTGATACTTTCTTTAATAACGTGGGAGGTTGAATATGATAAATAATGGTGCTACTTGGTATATACTCTACATTAATCCTAAAAAATGAACCTACTTATACTAACTTCACGGACAAAGTCTCTTAAGCACAATGGTTATATATATAGGTAGTCGTCTTTTTAACAATAAACTTTTTAGTATACCTGGGACACAGAATAGAACACCATATGTCAAAACTTTCTTCTAATTGAATAGTAATGTGTGGTGTATTGCCCCGTGTTCCAAACACATTGAAAATTTCTTCATTTTAATAGATGATGCATAGTTATCTTTAGTGTATCAAACTCATATAATATATGTGAGTTATTGTGTGTGTATATATATATATATATCCAACTTGATCTTGATTCTTCATGACTAAACAAAGTTCAAGAGCAAGATTGTGATGTATATATGATATGAAATATATAGAAGAGAATTAACTTCTCAGTCCCAATGTTAGTATCTTTTCTTATCTCACGTAAAAATAAAAATAAAAATAGCTACACTACAACGTGAAAGTATTCTCCCCTAAAACAAAGGTGGAGAATATGTGCACCTAATCTTAAAAGGAGATAGACACGTTATATACACAATGTGCTTGTCGGCGGAAGCCCAGTCCATTTAAAAAGGAGAAAAAGTGATCGATGATGGGCTGTTTCCCTGATTCCATTACTGACTCAGAAACCCTAATTGCTGGTATAGATTGAAGAGAATAAAAGATTGACAAAATTGTACTTCTTTATTTGTTTATTTATTATATTTTCATGTAGATGAAGATGACGAAATTGTACGCTAAAATGTTTAGTTGTTTACCATCTTTCTTGCCTAAAGAAACAGATTCTCACGACTTGTTATCTTCTGGGGAGAAGTGAATCTCATTCCTTAGGATGGGGAAACTGTTTATTTTAATTTATATTGTTTAATTTGATTCTTTTTTTGCTTTTTTTTTTTTTTAATTATTAAGCGCACGGGAGTTTACTACATATATACCCACGTTAGAAATAACATCTTCGTGACATAAATGTTGCTCCTTTATGATCGAAAAGTCACGGATTCATGTCGTGGAAACAATCTCTTTACAAAGTAAGAATAAAATTGTACAATAGACATTCTCCTCCCCCCTCCCATTCAACGTCATCGCAAAATGAGAAGCCTTGTTAACTTGAGATCTCCTTATATTTCCACATTAAAGATCAAAGCCAACGGTACACAACTGGCCAACACATGGAAAGTGGACATTCATTTAATCTAAATTTATCAAAAATAAAATAAAATAATTTTTTTTATGTGAATTAAATACCTATGATGCTTATAAGATTCGGTATGTATTTTTTCAGTTGTATTGCTTGAACATTGTAACTTTTTCCATTTCATTACTATTATATTGCTTATTTTCTAAGACAAATTTAAGATGCTTACACATGTGCACCTCCATCATTTTCTCATGACACGTCACATGCTTTGATCTATATAGCTTAAGTCAATGTTGTATAAAATCACCAAATATATATATATATATATATTTGGTTTTCTTCTTAGCTAGGCCACCAATGAGGGGTTGACATAAAGGAAATGGTGAATTGTGTTAGGGGGATTCAACTATAAGATGAAGATTCTGGGCAAAAGGGGTAAAGGAAGACTTAAAAAAAGTTTGACGAGACTATAAAAAATATATGGAATACTTGGAGCTAACAGAATGCTTAGCACAAAATCGTACGCAATAATATTCTATAATTCATATAGCCGACCCCACTTAGTAGGATAAGATTTGGTTGTTGCTGTTGAATAAAGCCTTCCTCTTTAACCCTTGACATGCTGATCAGTTCAAACATTCTCCTTTTCTTCATAGTCTAATTTAGATTAGTGATATCGTTTATAAGAAAAATTATAACAAAGCATTGACTATTTGTCAAAAGGTCTTCATGTGCAAAGGTTGATACAAATTCTTATTTGGGACAAAAACAGAAAACTAGCTAAGTATGCAACATCCTATTGAAAATATGTCTCAACACCTTTCAAATTAGTGGACTGAAATTATTTACTTAAAAAGAAGAAGAAAATAATATAAAAGTTTCTTATGTTTCGTTGCTTTTTCTAGCTTAGCCAGCTCGATCTTTTTTTTCTTTATCTTCCACTACAAAAGGAAAAGCTTTGATTCTCTCGGGGGCCCATGACAACGTGGTTCTCCTCGAGTTGCAGTTGCTACAACGATACATCATATGCAATTAATTAATTAATTAATTAATTATGCATTGCTACATGGTATTATTTTTTTTACATAAATTTTAAGATACGTTTCCATGGACTTATTTTGTAACATATTTAACGATTTGAATCGTCTATTTTTTAGAACATCATTCAGAGATCATTCTTGCAAAATTTAGATAAATTCAAAATCATTAAGGCTTTCATTTGTTGTAAAAAAAAATAGACGAATATAGTTCTACAAAGAAACCTAAACCCTTAATTCAATGGTCATATGATTTCAGATTTTAATAATTTTTTATAGAAATGATTTTTGAGCAAAAACCTAAAAAATAAATAGTTTGAATTATTGAAATAATTATGAAATGAGTCTTATAAAAATATACCAAAAAATATATAAACAAGTGATACCACGGATTTATTCCGTTAATTAATTAAGTTTGATGCAAACCACATGACAAATACATTTCATCCCTCGATTCCCTTGATTAATTAAGTTTTATTCTTTCTTATATTTAATTAAAAGTATTGAACTAGAAAATATTAAATATTGAAGTTGAATTCGAGTACTAGAGGTGTAACACTGTGGCACTATTCAATGAACTATTGAAAACATCATATTCAACTGCATTATTAAATGCGTGGCACAATATTGCTATAAGCACTAAAATATGACCTTGTGCGTCACTCAAATGGGGGAATAGTAGATAAGTCTTCCGAGAAAAATTGAAGGGTAGGTCTGGCAAACAGATTATCTATTCGTGTCATATTTATTATTTTAACGGACCGTGTCGTATTAAATTTATTATCTTATAAGTTCTTAACAGGTGACCTGATAACAATCTGGTTCGTTAACGGGACAGGTTGTTCTTTATCGGATTAACGATTCATGCAAAAAATTATCATGCCTAATGTCAAAATCTGTCAAATTATATTTTATTGAGTTCTTAACGGGTGACCCAATAACAAGTGACTCATTAATAAATTGACTCGAAACCTGTAATCGTATCATTTTACGTCGAATTAACGAGTCGTGGAAGAAATCTTCCCAGACTTATGTAGGGATGTCGATTTTATCATTTATAATAAAAAAAATTACAAAGAAATTATGATTCTATGTATTTTAGTTTTATCTAACACCATGATAATTTTTCAATATAAATGTTGCCTAATCAATCAATCTTACCGAAGTTTATCTCTTTAAGTTTCAAGAATTTCAAGTTGTGTTAAATATTGGAAATGAAATGAAAGGAAATGAAAAGTAACCCCACCATTTGAATTTTAATTTAATCGAGGCTGCCGCTCCTTTTTGTTTCTTCTGTTTTGGATTTGTTTGGGGAATTGGTTATAGGCTTACAGCTGCTTAGCAAAAGGAATATTTAAGCAAGGACTTTGCTATGGTTTAGGCAAGAACAAGAAGAAGAAAACTTAAAAATCAAATCAAATACTAGGTTTTAAAAGGTTTTAATTTGAGCTGTGATCCTTGTTGTATCATGTGAACATACTTTGTCAATAGTTTGTTAAAGTCGTCTTAATGAAATCTGTTATCTGCAGGGTTTATAGGCATAGAGTATGTATTATAGTATTTATTTTTGCCCATTCGTTATCAATTTGTTATTTTCAGGTTAGAAATTACAAAAAATTTAAAAAAAAAATGAGTGCAAAAATCACTTTCTTCTACCAAATGAGAAAAAAAAAATGTCGGGGTGGCTTAGTAGTTAGAGATGAATTTCAGACTTGAATTTCACTTGGTGCGTCTTGAGTTCAATTTTTTGCGCTAGAGAATTACACGATGTTGCGGAATTGAAGGCTGAAAGGTCTCAGTGAAATGAATTATTATAGCAAGGCAATTCGTTGATTCCTTAATAAAAAAAATAAAAAATAAAAATGAAAAGGATGCTGAGATTCTCCATTAGCAATTGAGTTTTAGAAGATTAAAAAAAAAAAAATGATTCTCTACTCTCCTAATATTTCTCTCATTCTCTCTCCTCTTATTTGAACGGTTACGATTTAACTACGTTAACATCTTATATTGATTTTTTTATTGAGACTATAAGACAAAAAATAATATATGAAATGAGGGGAGGAAAGAGGACAAGAATAGGATGAGAGAGAAGCCTACTCCAAAAAAAAATTGATGGAGAAAGAGAGAGACACGGAAGGAGCTGGCCGGGTCCAAAATGGCTCTTAAAAAAAAGGAGAGAATCAGAACCGTTTATCGGAACGCAAAATTGGGGTGATGGGGATCAGACAATCCCCCGACCACCAAGCATGATGCCTATTTAATGCTTGATATTGCCCGGCACTCGCACCACCATAAGCCTCAAAAACCCGCATACCCCACGGCCATCCCACACGAACAGCTGTGCGGTGGGCCCGTCCCTTGATGCATAAAGACAAAATATTTAAAATTTTAAAATTTTGGTTTTGGTCAAGAAAATTTTAATTTTTTTTAATGTTATTATTCTTTTCAAAATATTCAAAAATAAATAAAGCTTTCGTAATTTGTTAGATGTGACGAAGCTGAAATAGACACTTTGTCATGTAATTAAACAAAAAATTATATAATTCATTTTTTTATTTTTATTATTGGATGCTGTTATTAGTACTTTAGAAAATGTATTTCAAAGCTTTTTTAAGTGAAATTTGTTTGAAAATAAAAAAAATTAATTTTTAGGCAACTTTCTTTTTCATTTTTAATTAATGGAAACAAGAGTCGAAGTTACTATTTTTTTTTTAATTTTTTTTTCCTAAAGAATATTATAATCTAGTTTAAATTACATAAAATAAGATTTTATTAGATGCAAAAATAAAATTCTATCACTCCAATTAATTTACGGTGCATTTTGTAAGTACGCTTAAAATGATTGAAAAACTTTTCGTGAAAATGATTTTGAAATCAATCCTCAGTAAAAATCCAAGTCGATTATAGAAAAGCACTTTAAGTGCTTCTTGCAAGAAGTACATATTTGGTGCTTTTTCTAAAAAGTAATTAAAGTGCTTTTGAAACTCAAAATTAATTTAATAAATAAAAGCTTTTAGTTATTTTAAAAGCATTTTTTTTTGTTAAAAAAAAAAAAACTTTCAAACGAGCCTTTACACTCAGTTTTGTGTCAAAAAATTAATAAATTAAATATATTTAGTAACACAAAGAAAATGGAATTGTGGCAAATGGTTTTCCACACCAACTCCGCTCGCCTGTGGCTAATGTTTCCCTTTAGCGTCTCGTAAGCACCTTCCACATGCAGTATGCACTCAAGTCCGACAATTACTAAAAATACTCAAATATCCCATGAAAAAATGCCACTGAAGTCAATTTCAAAGGGCATTTTTGACATTGCACAAGCATGCGATGGATATAAAACGAGCTAGAGTCACCTCTTTCAAGTTTAGTTGCAAAAAACACCTAGAAGCGACACACTGATCACGATATCCCAATTCCACCACCACCTTCTGAAAATCCTATCCTCCTTCTCCGGCGAACTCTTGTTTAAGCTCCGGCGAACTCTTGTTTCCATGGAGGTTTTGGAGCGTTAGACTAGTACTCTTTACTATTGAACCCGTCTTACATAAAGCTTCAATATTACTATATCTCTCCGCCATAACGGTAGTTCGGGCAACCTGGAAAAAATCGGTGGTGGTGTGATGGGATTTTGTATATGTCCTTTGGAGGTTCCGGCGAGGTTTCTTTGGAGCACCAGTTTTTTCCGCCACAAGATTATGATTTTCTAATTAGTTCCACACCCCCTTAAAACATAGTACATATTAATATTCACTCTATAAGCAAGAATCAACGGCGGACATCTCAAGCGCCACTCCTTCCCGCCAGCGCTTGGAGTTCACAGAGGAAGATCAAGAGATCAGTTGTTTAGCCGGAAAAGATGATGGAGCCGGGGCGTCTTTTCTTTGACCCTTCGCCGTCGGCGGTTTGCCAGCAAGGTGGTGGTGGTGGCGGCAACATGTTGTTCCTCGGGAATCCTGATCACGTTTTTCGAGGTGATTACTTGGTTAAATTTTGACTTTGTTAATTACATATGGTAGCTGATTATTGATTGATTAGTACTAATGTTTATGGATTTTGATTGTTCATAATGAAGGGCCAAGATCCATGATGGGTTTGATGGATCACGAGAGCTCGAGGAGGCGACCTTTTTTCAGCTCCTCCTCGTCGCAGGACGAACTGTTCGACGAGGAATACTACGACGAGCAGCTGCCGGAGAAGAAGCGCCGCCTCACTCCTGACCAGGTTTGTACATGTCACTCGTCTTTCTACAAACAGTAGAAACTCACAAATAACTGTAAAAAGTCCGGTGAAAGTAGTACACAAGAACGATTTGTCGTGACTGACACCCGTTGTGTCACCAGAACAACAGCTAGGGTTATCTGGCTATCAGTGTGTTTTTCACTCGTATAGTCTAATCTACATGAACTTGATTTGAACTTATTCGAGTTAGATAAACTAGGATAACGTTATCCGCACATCCATTTTTACTTTTTACACATTCCTTTCAATTTTCGGTTGTCGGATCGAATGAATTGAAAAAAGATCAATGACAAAAAATTAACAAGGATATGTGGAAGGTAAAAATGGATGTGTGAATAGCACTATCCTTGAACTAACTCACATCTACCTCTCTTTCATATCTATAAGTTGCCTTCAACGTTAAATAAGCTAAACGCCATTTGATAATCATTTTGTTTCTGCACTTTTTTTAAATTTGAAACTGAAATCTTGTTTGGTAATTACTTTCAAATTTTTAGTTTTCAAAAAAACCAAAACTGAAAACTACTTTTTTGTTTTCGCATCTTTGATAAAATAGTTACCGAACAGGATTTTATTATTTTAAAAAGATGAAAAGTAAAAACCAAAAACTAAAAACTGAAAATTAAAAATGAAATAGTTATCAAACAAACTCTAAATATATTTTTTTTCCTCAAACAAACCCTAAATATTTGGATATGCTCATTTTGGCTCAAATATGCAAAACATTATTCGCTTTTGAATGGATGGTGAGCATAACACACAGACATATATATATATATATATATATATATAGGTGTATATATATGTGTGTGTGTGTGTGTGTGTGTGTGTATGTATATTTGTATATATTCTGATGCTGGCATATTCATCTTATCAGCATCGATTCATCAGATGGTATCTGATCTATCTCAACTTTGTTCTCTTCTGTTTGACTTTATTATAGTAACATGCAATCAAATCATCAGATATGAATATGATCATAGTAATAAGACCAATCTGATGGCACCAAATTGATCATGTCACTGTTACGAGATCACAGAGTATTGATTCTTTTTAATCAAAATGTGTAGGTGCATATGCTGGAGAAGAGCTTTGAGACAGAGAACAAGCTGGAGCCGGAGCGGAAGACGCAGCTGGCCAAGAAGCTAGGCCTGCAGCCGAGACAGGTGGCCGTCTGGTTCCAGAACCGCCGCGCTCGGTGGAAGACCAAGCAGCTCGAGCGGGACTACGACCTTCTCAAATCTTCTTATGACACCCTTTTGTATACTTACGACTCCATCCTCAAGGAGAATCAGAAGCTCAAATCCGAGGTAATCATAGTTCTGAGTTCATTCCCAAAATATTCAATATTCTTAAAATACTTTCGAAGTTGATATTATTTGAAAGAAAATTATTATTAGTACTTCAAAATATTTATTGTGCAATTTAATAGCTATCTTATAAGATTGATAATAATATATTATTTTATTGTTCCAACAATTATGTATTGTATTCTTTTAGTAGAGAGATTTTTTTACTGTACTGAGAATACAGCTCGATACACCAATTATCAATAATAAAAATGGTTGAATATTTAAAATAAAAATTTTCAACTATTTGTATTATAATACTTAGCATAGCGGACAGTGTTTCCGGTAAACTGAAAAGGAGAACATGCGCTAAGCTAAAACAAATGAAATTTGCTGTGGTCCATACATATCAGATTAGAAAATAATATACACCCTTGCATCCAATATATCATCTGTTTCAAACCCCACTGTGAATATAAAAATAAAAGGCCACTTTCAGAGTCACAGATCGAATATACTATGGTATTTGTTTCCCAAGTTATATATAAAAAGATGCATTATATAAAATGGTGAGTGGACATTTCATCATCATTCGTTATTTAGTATTTTTTTTTCTTGAGACATGCTTTCATGAAACAAGTATATTGTTACGGTAATTTTTCAAACTACAAATACAAAATTATGTATGCGTAACTTTATATTAATAGCCGCAAACGTTACACTAGCGGTGAATTCATTCCACTAGATCATTTTCCATATACTTTCCCTTTAAACAATATTTGTAAAGTAGCTCCCAAATCGAAGTGGGAATGTTTCTTAGAAGCGCCACAGAGTCGTTTATATGACTTGATTACTATAACATTATTTGGAATTGATTAAATATATTAAATAAATACAGATAGTTTCCATAAACGAGAAGTTTGGAGGTAAAGAGGAGGCTAATAGCACAAAACCAGCAACATTTGCAGGGGATGACCACGATGACGAGAAGCGTGGCCCTCTTCTTCCAGACGGTGATCAGATGACGGAGGTTGTTCCAATAACTAGTCTCCAGCAAAGTTGCACCATCAAGGCGGAGGACCGCCTGAGCTCAGGGAGCGGAGGAAGTGCCGTGGTGGACGAAGCCGAAGGCCCTCAGCCTGTGGACAGCGGTGACTCCTATAATTTCCCAAACAACATCCATAACGACTATCCTCATGATCATGATACCCATCATCATCATCATCAATATGTGGTGCCACATGATCATGTAGAACATCATCACAGCGGAGTCCACTCAGAAGAAGATGATGGTAGCGATGACGGCCAGGGTTACTTCTCCGATGTCTTTGCAGCTGCAGTGGCGGAGCAGCAAGCAGCACAGGAGGAGGGTGTTTCTTTGGGGTGGTGGGGGTGGTCCTAGTCCCCCTAAATTGAAGTGTACTACCTATTTGCTTAAGATGGTTGCATGTATGGCGTTGCTGTGTGGGTCGATAAACATATTATAGCTACGCTTAATTACACTATTGCCCCCTGAAAGTGTTCGTTCATAAATAAAGTGTTTTCCTCAACAGCGTTATATTGAGGGCAAATATGTCAATATAATTCTCTTCTATGGTCCTACAACGCTCTCGTCATTCTCTAGTTACGGATCTACTGCCGGTAGCTTGGCCGCGAAAGAGAAGGGTTGGTTTCCGATTATGGCTACTAAATCGGAACAATCCCGAGTTCTTCAATGGGATAAACCACAAACTTAGAACACATTTGAGACCATCATGAAGCAAAGTATGTCTATCTTAGGGACCATTTTCTCAGAGGCAACCAACCTCCAAAACGTATCAGCTAGTCTAGCCAATCCCATGTAGGATGAACCCAAACCGGAATCAACTTACATATACAAAATCATCTGCTATATAGAGAGAACAAAGAAAGACTAGCACGCTGCACCGGTCATCGCCAAGGCTAGAGAGGAAACGAATTCCGAACGACACAACACGTACTCAATCAAGCGAAAAGAAACATCCGGTCGGTTGAACAAAAGCTCCAACCGACCGGTGTGTAAAGCACAATGATGCTCAAAGAAGCTCACAAACCTAGCTTTTTTGGTCCTATGTACCTTACCTAAGTCACAGACAACATTGCCAATGATCCAACCAGAAGCTGAGCAATTCTAAGCAACCATATAATTCTTCCCACGAAAAACTGCACGTCATGATACTTGACAAACAATGCACTTCTATTACCTGTTATCGGCTACAACGG
Organism: Pyrus communis; assembly: GCF_963583255.1. NCBI lineage: Eukaryota > Viridiplantae > Streptophyta > Magnoliopsida > Rosales > Rosaceae > Pyrus > Pyrus communis. The sequence continues at coordinate 25,077,105 of NC_084813.1, read as the reverse complement.
GAAGGCTGGCAACAGAGTGCAGCGTCCGCAGACTACCTGAATAGAAAATTGGTTGGCTGGCAAAGCACCGAGAACCAATAACCTAAGTATATCACATGCGAAACGAGTGCCAATGGCAACACCCGAGTCCTCACCAAGTAAAACAGTGAGACCCAGATATTCATCAGCCACAAATACCTCCAGAACTGCCATTTTATGTGCGCGCGCGCACATGTGTGTGTGTGTGTGTGAGAGAGAGAGAGAGAGAGAGAGAGATGTATAAAGAATGAAAATATTGACTAAAAACCTTCCTAGCTCAACAGCTCAACATTTGCCAATTTTTTTTTTCTTTTTTGTTTTTTCTGTCTTTTTACACCAAGTTCCCACTTCCCACTATACCTATATATTGGTCTCGCTCTTTTTGCCAGTTGATTCCTTTTCTCCCTTTCCAAGCAACAATTCTGAAAGCTGCAGCAGAAAACCTTGCAAAATTCGATCGATCTGCACATATCAAATTTGTCTGGGTACTCGAATCCTCTAAGCAGATAATGTACAAACACTGCTTTCATACTCCGCATCCAAGTTAGCATGTAAGCTTTACTTTTTATGTACAGATCAACACTTCAGCAGCAGCAGCAGTGACCACCTTCAATTGGCCAAACTAGTTGTCTGGTTTGTTCTGGTCCAATGCCACCCAAAATGTGGTGCGACGGTCATTTTCACTACCACCCACTGCTGCTTCACGTCCACCGAGAACAACCCTGTCCGGATTAATCTCCACAAACTCAGAATCACACTTCCAAATATCAACCCTCTGTATCCTTTCTTTTCTTGTTAGATTTCCTAGTTAACCTTGTTTTTTCTGCTGAATCCAAAACCGGAAGCAGCTTCAGGTCCAGTGCGCTGCTGGGCTCCAACTTGTCGGTGAGATCTGAACTAGGATACATCTTCTCATACAGGATAGCAGCATCAAGGGAGTATATACGCAGGGCAAGTGCAGACATGGTAGAAATTTTGGCAGCAGCTGAAAATGATGACCAATACCACCACTCATTCCTTAGATACTCAGTCTTTATCATGTCCTCCAGCACAATCATCGCCTGGACCATCTGAAAAAACCAAGCATGTTATTTGCGTCATGCCAAGAAATTGACAGAGAATCGTATATATTAAATAAATAAGTGTAGCAACGTCACATTTTGCAACATAACCCTTGATGTATGTTACAACATTCTTTCAGAGGGCCTAAGAATACTCCACCACATAACTAAATTATTAACAGAACTAGCAACCTCAAATAAGCAAAGCTAGTTACTTAGCTAATAGATGGTTAATGCAAGATGCCCAAACGTGTTCACTAGAATGAGAAAGATTATGAAAGTACTGTTCAAATAAAGAACAAAGGGAATTAATACTAACTTCATATATTGTCACAGCTGATTTAACAAACACGCGCCAGGCCCATCTCCTTTCCAATTGTGCCCTTGATGGTCTTAGAGCTTCTTCAGGGAGTGCGGCATCGATGTCAAGCAGATTGATCTTGAGTCTTCTATAAATTTGACAAACTTTGCCAACCAAGGGCCTCAAAGAAGATTGGGGGACCACACAGAAACGACCAGCCCCCACAACAGAAGAATGGCTATTTGAATGTCTTTTCTTCCCTCGTTCCAGAAATCCCAAAGGTAGTTTGTTAGCATTTAGCAACATCATTCCATCACCTGTCCTGGATAGATTGCTACTGCATGCAATATCAACATTAGTCTTTCCTTGTGAAACTAGCTGTTTAGCCGCCTCCAGTCCATGACCAGGTGCACCGACATCTTTCTGAGATAGTATCGCTAGCGTAGAATCACTCAGATAAGGAGAAGGTGGGGCAAACGATGGAACTCCTTCTGAACCTATAAGACCTATTTCCTGTATCAAATCCTTGTTTGAATCATTGGTCACAAACTTGGAACAGATCTCTTCAAAGTCATATGGGCAACCTAACATTCCGTTTTGAAACTTAATCAACTTCGCACTAAGCTCAGGACATGCACTTTTGGAAGTTTCAACACTGTTCAGTTCACTTCTGCGCTCTTCCTGATTCATCTCACACTTCATACTCCCTTTAACTTTAGAAGAATCACTTATTTCCTTTCCCTTCTCACAGGCTGCTGAAGCTGGAATGCACCTACCATCATCGTGCCCTTCAATTTCAGCATCTGTGAAGAAGGTTCTGTGGCAAGAGAGGCAATGGTGTCTACTGGGCCAAATGGGTTCCAAACATTCACATCGGTACCCTTTCTCATCATTGGTTACTCTAGCTCTCTTTCCCCACTTTTTGGAGATGTCGGCGGTTTCCATCTTGGAGCATGGACCATACAGCTCCTCCAGCAAAGTGGCTGCCCTAGTACCAAGACAATCAGAAATTTCAGTTTTATCAGCATTTCTAGTCACTGAAATAGCAGTTAGGAGCTCATCCTGTCCTTGGCTTCTAATTTTCTGAAACTTTCGGAATCTTGACCTTTTCCAGTGCAGAATCGAGTCCCTCAGCTCTCTTTCCTTAGGGTGCTTGTTCTTTAACCAACCTATAAGTTCTTCAATTTCTGCATCAGTTTGATAAGAAACCCAAGGTGCACTAAACGAAATGCTGTTGTTTGGTTCAAATAAATACGGACAGCCAACTTTGGACCCCTCTAACGGCAAGCTACCCATACCAGATGGACCACAACTCTGTGCAACAGAACTCCACACAGAGTCTCTGCAATCTTTCACATTTATACCACGCTTCAATGACACACTTCGATCTACAATAATCCGACCATGTCCGCCCGGAAGAGCTGAAGCCCAGTATAAACCACCCAGGGAATCAATTCCTAGGAACTCTCTCCGAACCGACACCTTTAGAAGCTCGAATTCTGTACTGGCAATCGAATCCTCCAAAAGGGATAGATCATTTTTGACAGAGTTCAACTCAAGGTGGTAGGATTGTGATTCATTCACAGAAGAAGGTGACATCTGCTCTCCCACACGATTACTCCTCACATCTGAAGGGATACTAAGTCCTTTCTGATCTAAAGGCAGAGAAACATCCATTTCAACATCATCTTGTGGATGACCAACACAACCGACTTCTTTACTACACCCATTGATTTCATGTGGCAAACAATTTGATGAAGGTAACTCGATTTGTGTAGAGGATATTTCGCTTTTATCAGAAGCCATATTTGAAGAAAACTTCCCAGGTGCAGAGACGTCATCTGAAGCAGCATGGACATCTTTTTCCCTAACTTCAGTGTCTACAATATGTTGGCATTCTGCATTACTGACAGATGGGTATTTATCAATCCCTTGAGCACCCTCTAGTGCCGAATCATCAGAGACTGCATTTAAGGAGTTAGACCTGCCACTCAAAGCCTGTGATTGACGAAGACATCTTTCATTGGTTTCAACTGAAGCCGAAAGCCCTTCCCTTATACCGGCACTAGCATCAACCTTTGCAGCTCTTGAAACCAAAATTTCTTGTCTGGACCTGAGGACCTTCCATTCTACAGATAAAGAACGCAATTTCTGCTGCAACTCAGTCGATGTCTCAGAACAATACTCAAGGTGTTGACGGATAACTGCTGAATTAAGCAACTCATCACATAAGAACTTCAGCAGGAATGTTCTCTGCAAGCGCAATCAAGGGGAAAGCTGTTAAGTTTATAAACAATGATTAAAATGACAATAATTCACCATCACAAAAGCACAAAATTCAGTGGTCCACTTGTTAGCTATACAATAAGCGATAACAATAACATAAAAACACAAAATCCAATAGCACAGCCACTATTTCAACAACCAGAAAAAGTCAGCCTATACGAATGCAAAGAGAGGCAAGGAAATGGATGACTACATTGTCTGAAATAAAGCTTTACTTGAAGCACAAATAGGGTGATTTTGAATGGACTGCCAAATCCACAAAAAATTTGGCTGGACCAATAAGACAATGCAATCACTTGTGATCAGCCATCTTGGTAGTGAGACTTGAAAAATTATGTATGAAGGCATCAATATGCAAACCTCGTCCACGTTGATATCCCAATACTCGCTCTCTTCCATTTTTGCTGCTAAATGTGCAAGTGTCTCCAAGAAAACTCGGATAGCTTCTCCCTGGAAATTTTTACGTCGTCTTCTAATGACATGACGATGTTGCGATGCATCTTGAACAATTTGTTTAGAAACAACACAAGAGGGGCAATACCAGTTTCCCTCCGGGATCCTTGCAAGAGGAGGATTCAAACAGTAAGTATGATACTCAGCATCACAAGTATCACACAACAGTACGCTGTCGTCATCTTTATCAATGCCACATACTTTGCATACTCCCTCATCCCAAGGGGCTTTGGGAATCCCATTTGTGAAAGCAAGTAAATCATCAATTTCCTTTCTCCTTTCAGAACTTAGGCCTTCTAACTTTGAATACTCCGCAAGCTTATGAACAAGAGGGACAACCTGCATTGAAAGAACAACTGAATCTGGTACGGTACTCAATTAAATGCTTGTAATTGGATAGTGAACAGCCAGCGTGCCGATGTGTGTGCCAAGGCGTGGGTAGGGATAAGGGATAGAAAGGTACATACCTCCTCCTCGTACAATGTTTCAAAAGTTTGGGCTAACTTCTCAGTCAACTCAACCAAATCAGGCTGATCCCCATACGCAATACGCAGATTACTCCATAACTGCAAAGTGAAAGTAACGATTATAACTAATGGACTTTACCAGATTAAAAATGGGATCCACCACAATCATGAAAAACCAGATATCAACTTTTAATAATATAACCATATAAATTAAGTAAACAGAAGTTTACAGCTTTAACATTTCAGTAATGTTTCTAAGAGGGTCACTGGAGATGCGGAAGTGTGCAGTAAAAATTTTCAAGAAATCCAATTGTCATAGAAAACAGACCTCCCTGACATCCTCAAGAAAGACTTCATGTGATCCCCCATAGGATCCAGCTGCCAATCTCAAATCAATAGTCCTGAAGTCCAAAGGCCGAGACACCATGGCCGGGGATCCTAGAAGACCCTCATCATCGTTATCACTTGAATTCATTAGCTTTCTTCCGAGCAAATTGCAGAAAACCTTTGTGTCATCTGCAGCAGCAGCACGACGAAATACAATGCGGCATTGTTTCATGATAACATCATAAATAGAGACATTAATCTTCCGTTTTCTTCCCTTCTCAGCCTTTTGTGGCAATGCTTTACCCGATACATCTGCTAGCAGTGACAGAACCGCTTTCTGTGCTCAACCAACAAGAAAGAATTTCTAATTTAGAATCATGCTTACCATAACCTGTTTAACAAATAAACATAACTTGGACATATAGACAGTCTTGCAGTACCATAATCCTTAGTTTAGAAGAAGGAGCTAAATATTCAAACATTTCTTCATGGGCACCCGGGAAAAATATGTTTAAGATGGCATAAATGAAGCAAGAAGCAAGTTAAGGAGCATTCACAATTTCATCTTGCGTACCCCAAGCAAATATGTTTTGAGATGGTTTAAAGATTCCTTCCACCCAATCAAGCAAACAAATTACATTTTACAGCAGACATGCAAAAGAAATTGCATTTTAGATTTTTTTTTTTTTTTAATTTTTAATAAGCAAAGTTACTGCATCCTAGACCTATACATAAATTACTGCCTCAAAATACCGTAGTTGAAAGGAGTATTATAAAACAGCAAACATGTCCACAGCACGTATTCCCAGTAAAAGTTAGCTGATGCACACATTACATTCACAATGAATCTTCGTATTCTATCAAGTACTGAACCAGGAAAAACTAAGTAATAATCATGTTAATGAGAAACCACCTTTGTAGGTCCTGATGCATTGCCCTTGTAAACTTCTTTACTGATTGAATGTTCCAGTATTTTCCTCACCCATTCAGGTGGATCCTTTTCCAAAGCCTCATAAACACATTTTCTGATTCTTGTTCCGACATTTGTCGGTAGCTTTCTAACAGGTTCCAGCACCTGCGCCCATAGCGGATTGTTACCATCATTCCCCAAATTCTTCTCGACAGCCCCTGGTCCATCAGATACCTCCTCTTCTATGGTAAGTACATCATTCCCTCTGTTAAGTGAAGCAAAAATTTGCTTCGTAGCCTCTGCAAGCAACTGAAAAGTAGAGAAACAGATTAACATGCGTTCTTGTCACCTGTCATTGTACCAGACCTACACTTGGGGCACATAAAAACAAGAAAGGAAAAAGAAAAAGATACATAATGCTACTGTACCACCAATTGGACAGGTGAAATGAATCAAACTTCCTCAGCGTAACCGACAAGAGACATAAAACTGACATCCTAAAAAGTACAGATACTGTTTCTACACAATAGAGCACAGTACTGTCTAACAATTTGCAATATGGCACAGGTTTTCCCAATTTAAATAAGCCTTATGTGCAACCTAACACGTTCAAATGTTATCAGTCATATGCCACAACTGTCAAAGTGAACAGCTACAGCCTTAAAGGAAGACCAGATACATTCAAAAGCTAATCTAGATAGTATGTTGGTTCTTAAGCGGACACCTTGTTCAATACCCTGTAGCAGTCAAATACTAAAAAAATTATGCCTGATGTTAGAGTAACTATGGAGTTATTATCGTTTTGGGGGTGATTGGATAGAAAGGAACATAATAACTTTCTTGGGAAGCTAGGGTAGGAAGTGACTTCTTTACAGGATAGGGTGAAATTTTAAGCTTCTTTGTGGACTGCAGTAGCTACTGTTATAGAAATTTCCTTTTTCCTTCATTCTGAATGGGGAGCTGCAGTTGATTAAGTTAAAGAGGTATGTATTTCGGGAGATGGGAGTAGCTGAACTCTATGTAACCGAGATGATAAAACAAAGCTTTGTTTAGATGGGGGTTCATTTTACAACAATACACAAGTAAACAGCACTAAATGATGGAATACTAAAACACCATGAAAAGAGAAGAGCTGATCTTACAAGTGCATCTGCTTCCATCCCAGCTACTCCAGTTAAAGACCCACAGAGCACTCCGCCATCACCTTGTAAGCAGCGAAATACTTTACTGCTTTCACGAGCAGTAATCTCAGGTGAGTCAAGGTTACCATCCATGGCTAATACAGCCAGGATGTATCTCCGTGCTAACTCTGGCCAAGTCAGTTCATTAATTGGGAGTATATTAAGCTTCGCTCTTTTCACAGGAATTGAAATATCAACATCTTTCTTCCTTCCCCGTTTTGACTTTAGATCTCCAGAATCAAAATTCGGATCTATCAGGGCAGCAACCTTAGACTGCAACTCACCTATGAGCACTCTTAGCAGTGATCCATGAGCCTTTGTCAACGCTATGCCAGAACATCTGCTATAAGTAACAGATGCAACTTTGTCTTGAGCTGCCTCCTTCATTGCTCCAGTTTCTATATGTATGAATGCATGTGGATTATTCCTAGAAATTGTCGAGCCAGACTCCATGGTAGAAGATAATTGAGTACTTGAATAATCAATTCCATTTGCATTTAACGCTTGAGTGCCCTGGATTTCCCTATCGAACTTCTCTGAAAAATCTGACCTGCCGAACCAAGGGTTAATAAGATCCTCCTCAAGTTCTTCCAACGAAAAAGCCTCCTTTAGACCCAAAATTTCATCAAAGCGCGATAATAATTCCCAAACCTGAGTAGATAAAGAAAAAGGGCCAATAAGCTTCATGCATGTCAATCATGTGGTAACACAAACTCAAAAGTAACACAATATAATACAATGGAAAAACTACAAGAAACATCCCATACCTGATAAACATCACCAACAAGGGCAAGAGGAATCCTCAAGCACAATGGCTTCCCAAGAGGAGGTGGATGACCACTCTTGAGGTGATCCTGGGCCAACTTCACTTTTTTGGACCTCCTAAACAAACCATCTAACACTTCCTCTTTACCATGTAATCCAGCTCCCATTTTAACCACTAGAAGCCCATTTCCAACAGTTAGCTGCGTAGAATTAGAACTTCTATTGTTAAGAAATTGATATTGAGAACAGGATTGGGCACCAGGAAGCTGTTCCAAAAGTTCTTGCACAAAGTCCACATCTAAACCAAATCTATCCTGGTCTAGCCAATTTGCTAGTACGTCATAAAAAGAGCCAGGGTCATCATCAGCTCGAAATTCAGAAGAGATGCTGACAGAACCTGGTGAACTACAAAACTTGTCCAATGGAGATTGGTTCACTTTGCCACTGTCATTTGTTATAACCTCATTTGTGAAGCGCTGAGCATTTTCAACATGCTTACAGAAAAATTTAAGAATGCCCTTCTGTTTAAATATTTCAGAACAAGCATTAACAACTTTTTTTGAAATCATTTCCCAAGCTGCAGATGAAGAATGGTCTTCTACTGATATCTCACCAATGTCATCCATCATACCTAAATCAGCAGATGAAAGAGTTCCAGATTTTTCGTAAACGGAATTATCTTCAAGTTGCGGTTCAGCTGATGTCTGGACATCACTGGCTTCAACTGAACAACTCCTCAGGCAAGACAAAATATCATTTTCCATAGGCGAAGGATCTGACAGAATCATCTGGATACTTCCATCATTATCAAAAGTCAAGTCATGACTGTCTTGATTAATTTGACTGTAAAAGTTGCCAAGTTGTGGCCTACAGAGGATAGTTGAACCCTCGGGTGGCAAGGCAGAACAAGAACATCTTCTGACCTTAAAAACAGGTCCAGAATCACAGCCATTCAAAACTTCACACACAAATAAAGAACCAGTAACCTTATCATGCCAACATGACTTATAACCTACAGGATAGATCTGATTAGAATCATGATAAGAGGGCCTTGTATCAACTTCTCCCAAAGAAAGAATAAAGAAATCTTCATACTGCACCGGAAATCCCCCCTGGAGAATAAAACATACACAAATCAGAAAAGTAAAACAAGCTGAAACAACATCCATGTTATGTTGCTTACGCAGAATCATTATTAGTTTTACATTATAACAAATAGAGAACATATAAACTTACATTACTTTGCTGAGACCCAATGCAACCATGTTCTTCTGTCCCAGCTTCTGTAAGTTTTACATTATTTCCAAAACCACGGGCAGAAACTTCCATACTTAGACCATTGGAAGGGAGCTCCTTGCAATAGCCTCTGCGCAAACTTTCCTTATTTTCAGCTAATCCATTGGCATGTAAGAGTCTTGACTTTCTTTTCCTAGATACATAAGTCTTCTCAGTATTAGAAAGAGACCCCTCCCTCCTTATTTCAGATCCCATGGAATTGTAGTTAGGCGTCAAGCCAAGAAAATATGCAACTTCAGATACTGAACCAAATGTCTTCCCATTTGGTGCACAGTATACTAAATACTGTTCACCACTGGCTGTTGACTGTCTAAATTCTACACGCCAACCATCCTCCAGTACGCCATGCCTTTCAGAAACATAATCTCTAAGAGCCTGTAAAACTATCTCATCTGGACTCTGGGATGGCATTCTAATAGCTGTATTATTGTTGTTACTATGCTTTCCAAGCGAAAACCTCGAAATTAATTCCTCAAAGCTTCCACCCATAGTCTGTGTATGGTGCAATATATCTTCCAAGCCCACTTTAGCTGCGTGTGTCATTATCCCAGCAGCTTTTTCCAACCCACATCCGTTTCCAGAGTGCGAGAAGTTTGAATATGTCACTGGGGCACCAAATGGATTGCCACCAAAAGAATTACCACCGGGAGTGTGCTTTCTATAATCAAAATAAGTTTAAGCAGTAACTACTTATGGACAACGTGCATTTAAAGAAATTTATCAAAATATTAACCAATGAGTAATAGACAAAAGAGCCAATAACGACGAGTTAAGAAAATGTAAGGAAACAGTCGATAATGTAAGATAACTCTACCATTTAGTTTTAGAAAATTGGATCGTAAAAACCCATACCAGCTACAAAAATGTTAGAATCGCTTATGGATCATGCAAGCGGTAAGGCACTAGTTTATGATAATTAAGCTCGCCTGTTGCTTTAAAGGTAGCAGCTTAAAGCCGGAGAAAAAGAACAACAAAAGGTGTACATTTAAAGAAAGTAATCAAAATATTAACTGCTGAGTAAATAGGCAAGCATGGCGAGTTTAGAGAACGTAAGAAAACGGTCCATAATATAGGATAACTCCACTATTTTAGTTTCAGAAATAAAGCAGCAGCAAAACCCAACCACCGCATAAATTTTAGAAGCGCTCAAGGAAAATGCAAGTGATAAGGCACTAGTTATGCTCTATCAGTTTTAATTTGATTTATGGGTGGCAGCTTTAAGCTGGAACACGACAACAAAAGGAATAATACCAAAGTTGTTCTGCAGGGGCTACCTAGGCGTAAAGACAAACTTACGACGGTTCATATACCCGTAGTACTCACTACTCATTTCAAAAAAAAATAATATATATATATGTATGTAGTTTGAAGCTACTTCAATTTCTTGGTAGGGATACGGATACCACATGACCAAAAAGAAGTTAAAAGCTTCCCTTTTCTAGTTTTTGTACATGGTTTATACGAGACATTTGGGTTTTTCCAGCCCATGATGAGTTATCCTAAGTCTATTAGGAACTATAATCTTAAGAGGATTAAGTTGATTTCCCAATTGGAGTGGTTATCTCAATTGGTTGTTTTCCCAATGGATTGGTTTTCCCAAGTGGAGTTGTTTTCCCAATTTAATTTGTTTTCCTAATTGGAGTTGATTTCTCAATTGGAGAAGGATTCATAACTAGATTCCAATTAGGATTAGTATTCCTTATTGAAGACCTCTATTATGTCTATATAAAGGGACTATTACACTAGTTTTGAATTGGAATTTGTAAACAATAAATTGTATACCACTCAAGCAGTCAGAGTGAGAGAATATTGTAAGGGCAAAGTGTGTGTGAAAGAAGAGAGAGAGAGAGAGTTATTTCTTGTTCTTTCAGGCTTTTCCTCAAGTCTTAATCCTAGAGGCTTGGCAAGATAATCCGTTGCACTCATAATAGATATAGTGATATTGTTGTTGCTGCCCCGTGAACATAGGCACACATAGCCAAACCACGTTAATTCTTGGTGTTGTTTATCTTGGTTTTTTGTATTCAGTTTCCGAGTCTGTTCTATTTTTTACACTCTTAAACGTGGTATTCACAACAGACATTACCCTGTTGTTTATGCTCCCATTCCACAATCCAATATAAAGTAGTCATAAACAAGAAGCTTATTACGTGTCTGTCCCATTTTAAGAGTATAACTTTGTTTTAAATTTTCCAATTAACACAAAATATGTAAACAATATAAAATGCATCTATTTGGAAGTGGATTTTTCGTGCCAAAACTGGAATTTCTTAAGTGCACACAGAGCTAGTAGCATAGTGTTTTGTCTGACACGTGCACAGAGAGAGCAAGAAAGGCACACAAATGTCATGCCTCTTGATCTCATACAAGCAAAATCGGAGAGGCCAATTTCTATGGAGATTCCCTAGGTCTAATTCAACGCCATAGGGCGAATGGGCAATCCATGTGGCATGGCACAGAGTGAATATTGAGGGATGTAGAGCATAATTCCTTTTTGGGTATTCCAAAGGTGGTTAATTGGAGTGATAATCTAAGTTAAAGCCGGATGCTTCAAAAAATATAAAACAAACATTCGAATGAGGAGTAGCCTTTCGGGTGCAAAACACGGGCACACGAACGCAAAGCAGAACATTCCAAATCAGTCACTAAATAATGGCATGATCATGGCCTTAGATGCTTGCATGCATGCATTGATAGCAATTAAGTGCTGCAACAAGAACTAGCCTATTACTATTAGCATGTAATTTATGATGGGAAATGTAGTAAACCACACAAAAACACAGCATGGCATTCTTGGTAAGTCCAAAAACCCTTAGCTACCATTCCTTTTTTAAATTAATTTGCTTATACGAGCTCGAAAGATCGAAAGCAGAACTAGAAAAAGCAAAATTAAGTTCAGTAAGTGAATATCTCAGCAAATGCATGAAACCCCCTACCTCAATTCGCGCATTTCCGGGAATTCATCGACGTCGCTCGGCGGCGAGGCGTTGATATCGAGAATGTGCTTGGCCTTAACCCCAAGCGGCCACCGCTTGCTCCTAACCCCACCGCTCAAACAGTCCGCACAGACCCACTCCACCAAATTCACGGCCTGGCGGCCGCGCATTCCCGCGCATGTGAGGTGAAACCCGCGCTCGCAGCCGTCGCAGACCACCACTTGCCCGCGAACCTCGGGCTTGCCGCAGGCGGCGCATGCGGATCCTTGAGCTGAGCCGGGAACTCCGGCCAGGCCCCCGGGCGGCGGCGAGGGGTGGTCGTGGTAAGACCTCACGACGTCGAAGGAATCGGGTAGGGTTTCGGAAGGGGAAGGGATCTCATTGAGATCGATGCCGAGTACGGAGCGAGTTGGCTCGGCGTTGGCGGCGGCGGCTGCCGCTGCTCTGAGTTCGTCGGCAGCTGAATCGGTGAGTTCCATTTATCCGAGTCGGGGTTCGGAGCTCGAGGTCGGTGCTCGTACCATTTGATCGGACGGCTGAGATTTGACACGAACAGAAACGAGAGGTTTTGGCTTTTGGGTTCGAGGGAACACACAGAGGAAAAAGAACACAGAAATGAAGACCGAAAGTGGACCGTATCGACCTCACTCTCTCTCTCTCTCCAAACGTTTTTTTTTTTTTTTTTTTTTTTTTGCTTTAATTTTTTGAACTGCGATGTGAGGTGAGGGGAAAGTGGGGGCGGACTCACCGGAGATTTATATGTGTACTCGGCTGCCCTAAAACGACAGTTGTACACGTGTACCAATCAGGAAAGGCGCAGACTGGGCTTCACCTTCCCCAAGAGTACGAATCTCTCCCTAGTAGGATGAATCTCGTGACTTGTGGGCGTTTTGTACTGTTGGAACACATGTATAATACACCATTTACATGTCTTTTTTATGGATTAAATTGTATCTCTCTCTCTCTCTCGTATGAATTTTCGTATTGTTCATCGTAGTTAGCTTTCTGGCATGGTATGCATGGTGATTATGGATTTATGTGATCAGTTATTTTAAGAAGCGTGTTGTATTTGTTGACAGGTGTGAGGTGTCTGACATGCGTATTTATTTCTCCTAAATGATGTAATTTGGCGTCCGAGACCTACGGATATAGCTTCATTTAGTGTCACAACAGATGTTAGGTGTGATTACCTCAAACGAAGTAGGCTTACGTGTCTCATACAAAAGATGAATCAATGAAAGAGGATGCTCTAGATAGCATACAACTTCATTTAATTCACTAACGACAGGGTGACCCTAGTTACTCGTAATGGCAATGTGGTCATTCGTATAACAAAGGTAAGGTGTCAAAGAGAAAATTCGAAATAATTGGGATTTTTTGGAGATTGGATGCAGTTACTAATTCATGATCTGGCATGTACATAATGAAAACTTCATTCTCGATTCTACAAGATGTAAACATATCGTGAAAGATGTACTAAGGCGCTCGAGACAGTAAATGGCTCCATCAAGTGCATTTGCACAAAAAATTGACAAATTAGTTACTCGTATAATGCGACAAACATGAGGTGTCATAATGCGTATCTCTCACAAAAGATGTATGTGAACATTCGAGATAGTGGATATAGCTTTATTCAATGCGTTCACGACAACTTTAATGATCAATACAGTTACTCTTGTAGTTTGATAAATGTGAGGTGTCATACGACGTAAGCGTCTATATCTCTTGTAAAAAATACATGTGATTACAAAAATAAACAACTCCATTAAGTGCGTTTACAACAAAGAAACGTCAATGTAGTTACTCGTATAATTTGACAAATATAAAGTGTTAGATAAAACAGACGTTACTTATCCTCAAGAAAGACATACGTTTACACCGGATACGGTAGGCATCTCCATTCTGTACATTCATGGCAAAGAAATGGCAATGACATAATTGTCATTCCACAAACTTCCTTTTAACTGGATAATTTGGATCACTCGTCGTTTTGTAAGCAATTATAAATGGTAGACGCATCCTTATGTGCTATGTGTGCCCGACTGCCGTAGACGACAGTTATACACGTGGACCAATCAGGAGAGGCGCAAACTGGGCTCCATCTTCCCCAAGAGTACGAATCTCTCCCTAGTAATATGAATCTCGCGACTTGTGGGCGTTATGTATTGTATACGGTTAGAACACGTGTATAATACTCCATTTACATGTCTTTTTATGGATTAAGTTGTATCTCTCTCGTATGAATTTTCATATTGTTCATCGTAGTTACCTTTCTGGCATGGTATGCATGCTGATTACTGATTTATGTGATTAGTTATTTTGAGAAACGTGTTGTATTTGTTGACAGGTGTAAAGTGTCTGACATGCATATCTATTTCTCCTAAATGATGCAATTTGGCATCCGAGATCTATGGATGTAGCTTCATTCAGTGTCACAACATATGTTAGGCATGCTTATCTCAAACAAATTAGGCTTACGTGTCTCGTACGAAAGATGAATTGATGAAAGAGGATGCTCCATATAGTAGACAACTTCATTCAATTCACTAACGACAAGGTAACTCTAATGTAGTTAGTCATTCGTATAACAAACGTAAGGTGTCAGACAAAGTAGGCATGTAAACATATCTTGAAAGATGTACTCAGACACCCGAGACAGTAAATGGCTCCATCAAGTGCATGTATGACAAAAAACTGACAAATTAGTTACTCATATAATGCGACAAACATGAGGTGTCAAACATGCAAATCTCCCATGAAAGATTCATGTGAGTGTCCGAGATAGTGGATATAGCTTTATTTAGTGTGTTCACGACAACTTTAATGATCAATGCGGTTAATCATGTAATTTGACGAATGTGAAGTGTCAGACGAAGTAAGCATCTATATATCTCGTAAAAGATACATGTAGTTGATCACAAAAATAAACAACTCCATTAAGTGAGTTTACAACAAAGAAACGTCAATGCAGTTACTCATATAATTTGACAAATGTGAAGTGTCAAACAAAGCAAACATTACTTATTCTCAAGAAAGACATACGTGTACACCGAAGATGGTAGACATCTCCATTCTGTGCTTTCACGGCAAAGAAATGGCAATGACATAATTGTCATTCCACAAACTTCCTTTTTAGTTGGAGAGTTTGGATCTCTCGTCTTTTTGTAAACAATTATAAATGGTAGTTGTCTAAAATAGGAAGAGCAAGTGTGCTATATGTGGTAGTCCATATAGGCCTCGTTCGCAACTCATAAAAATGATTTAATAGATCAATAATACGGATTTAGTTGTTTAGTGTCTTTATGTGTGAAATAGCCAGATAAAATAATTTGGCTTTGCCAATTTAATGCAGCTCACACTCGCTTACTTATTCTTTTCAAAATGTTGATATAGGAAACACGCTAACAAAAACACACTTCCTCACTCTCTCTGTCCTTCTCTCGCGAATCTGGCATCATTCGCAAATCTCCTTTGCGTGGTTGTTGTTCAGGCATCATTCACAAATCTCTTTTGTGTGGTCGTTTTTCAACCATCGTCTCAACCCTAGGTACTATCGTCGCTCCTCTCTCATCTTCTCTTAAAAATAATATGGAATAATGACAGTCTTAAATCCTCTTATTTGGTACATACCAAACATAGTATAAAATTCGATCTTTAGTTCGATATTCACCAAATGTCTAATCAGTCCTGTATGATCCACAAACTAGTTTATCTGACTCAAATAATTAATGTGGTCCGACTTACCAATCGAGGTCATAGAAGGTTGTAGTTGGATTGTTTTTCATATGGATTTATCTGCATTAATAAAAAATAATCAGTTACCATTACTATGTTAATTACTGGATTAGGGATGGATTATCTTTAAAGACCCATATAGAAAAAGGCTCAAGTTCTCGACGGACCAGATTTCATTTCCATTCAGAGCCCATTTGGTTAAAAAAAAAAAAAAAGTTTCCAAATTAAGGGACTTAAATGACATTGAAAGTTTCCTTATTACAATATTATTTTATGGTTTTATGGATTCTTCTAATTTACGAGGAAGAGATTTGAACATGTGTGCTATATGTGCTCCTCTTTGAATTCAAGTTCGAATTTTTCTATGCGTACTTTAGATATATCATTTGTATAAAAAACATGTTTTTATTCCAAATTTCTTCACAAATAAAGCATTTATGGAAAATTCAAGGGGCTTATTTATACAGTTTTTTTAAATGACTGAAAGAGTTTTTTGTGAAAATTTAGAACCAATCTTCAATAAAAATACAAGTGAATTATGAAAAAGCACTTGAAAATTTTATTGTAAGAAGCATATAAGTGTTTTTTGAATCCAAAAATATTTTATCTAAAAATACTTTTAGTTATTTTAAATTAATTTCCAAACGAGGCCAAACAATTTTTTTGAAATTCCTTGGTCCAAACGGGGCCTTATATGATTTTTGGCTTTGGCACTTACCCAAGTACGGGCTTTATGTTGGTGGTTACCATGAGTCAATCGTTTTAAGCAACTTTTTAACTTTGTTTTTGTCAAACCTACCAACTCATTTGGATGTGATTGATTGCTAAAAGACTAAATATATGCCTAAATCAAAATTTAAAGTAAATTAGGTAGTCAATTTAAAAAGTACTTTCTATTTCCCACTATAGACATAAACCACTTTGTATTTATACTTTATAGTTAGAAATATCGATACACAAATTTATAAAAATATCAATAGATATATCGATATTAATATTGGTTGCCTTCAATGGGAATTATAGAAATTTGCAAAAGAGTGAGTATACCAACTCATTCAGTTTAGTTGGAATTAGTGAAAAATTTCTCAAAAAGAAAAAAAAAATCAACAGTTCGAAATCTGCAATTTGGTTTTGGCAACAATTTTGTAGTGAATTGGTAAATATCATTGATATTCATTTATTTTCTTATATCTTGCCGATATAGAGTGAAGTATGGAAACCTCCCATTTCCATTAAATTCTTAATTCTTTAAATATTTCGACGAAAATATCGACAATTTCCAAAATATTTTAAACACTAATTGTAACCCAATCGAAATTTCAGACAAAAGAAAACTACTCAGGGAGAGATTTTTCAGTGTGACTGGTATATATGATGTGTCACTATACAAATTGTGTGATATGTGTATTAAAAAGTTAATAACTTAAAATAAAATTTCTCACCACTTATATAAAAACACGTGATGTACCATCCGTGTTTTGATCACAATGAAAAATTTCTCCTACTCAAGGGCAAGCCTTAAGTAATAGAGACGTGGTGCGTAGCTAAAAATGTATGAATGCCAAGAAAGAAATAAAAAGCAATAGAGAACCCATTCCCATAGCCAGAAAATAAATATGACGGAATAGTGGCGGGGGCACCGACAGTTTGGCGCGCATGTGGCGCCGTTGGCAGCAAAACTAGGGGCCATGACCTCAATAATATGGTCAATTGAACTTGCCCGTATCCTATGCCACCAAAATGGTTTGCGAAAGAATACTCAAGAACTCTGTGATATTTTAAATTACTCGATACATGAAAAAATGGACGTTTGGAAAAGATTTAATTTTGTCGGTACTAACTAATGATGAATATAGTTCAATCAAACCAAAATTTTGGAAATGAATGAATCGAATTGAAGAGTTTGGTTCTGTATTTCAACCAAAAATTAAAAATGAAAATGGATACTTGTACCAAACCAAGCGGTTCAATTTCGTTGATTTACAAGAGAATTGACAAACTTAAAGAAAACTACTCACAGTCAAAGAAGCACACAAATTATCCTAAATTAATTGATCTAGCCTAAAAACGCATTTCTCACTAACTTATTATAATC
Organism: Pyrus communis; assembly: GCF_963583255.1. NCBI lineage: Eukaryota > Viridiplantae > Streptophyta > Magnoliopsida > Rosales > Rosaceae > Pyrus > Pyrus communis. The sequence continues at coordinate 25,059,274 of NC_084813.1, read as the reverse complement.
GTGGTCACATGAATAAAATAGAGCATTAAACCCAACATTTACAATCACAACGAGGTGGTCCAGTAAGACGAATTCCAAGACCGTATTTCACACATTATGTTTTAGATTCGATTTCTGGTACTAATTAATCACACATTGATGGACAAAAAAAATTGAACACATCTATGAGTCTTTCCGATTCCTAAAAACACAGACTTACGTGACAAATCCAACCCAACATTTGCATTCTTTTTTGAATTTGTACGCCAAAATTTCATTTTCCTGTTGGAACGTCAGTTCAAAATCAAGGTTCCCACACAAGTAAAGGATCGAAAGCTAAATGTGTCTCTCGTATAAAGAGATGGAAATAAATGCGATTGAGGCAATGGCGTTGTCGAAATTAGATCCCAAATCAATGGGCCAAATCCCACGCCAAACTCCGCAACAAACAAAATTAATGTGATTTGGGAGGCGGTCACATGCAGGGCCCCGATTCTGCCGGCCCAGGTCGGGTTTTACCCACAACCACAAAACGGTGTCGTCCCGAGTATCGTCCGCCTGCCTAACCGCGAAAAGTCCTCGCCGGTTACCAAACAAAAAAAAAAAAAAAAAAAAGAACCTCCATTATTTAATGTCCGCCCATTTTCTCAGAGAGTGGACTCACTCTAAAGCTCTCATTGACGCCTGCTGGTTCTGATCGCTCGCATTCCCCTCACTCCTCCTCGCGCTCCGCTCTCCGGTACTCTCTCTCTCTCTCTCTTTCTCTCTCTAGGATTGTATGCGCATTCGCCGATTCGAAATCGCACGCACATTTCATACAATCGATGCTTGCTCTACAGTTTTCGTTTTCGTTTCGAAGCTCCGATTGAATCGGTATAAGTGTATGTATATGTGTATATATACACTGTAGAGTTGGATGATAATTTGTGAATTTTAGGGGGAAATCGTAGGATCCGCTTTCAGGCTGATTGATTTACTGTTGCTGTTACTGTTTTTGATTTTGTGGAGTGATTGGAGCCCTAGATCTTCTGCTTGGTTCAGTTTTGCTTTGTCGGAATAATGCTTGCTTATTCATTTTCTTCATGATTTTTTTTCGTGGATTATTGTCATTATTTAGTTGTTTTTTCACTGATTTTTCATTTTTCTAGATCTTTCGAGGAACTGGAATTGAATTGATATCTGGATTCTGTGCTTTTGCTAGGCGATTGTTTACTGCGTAGAGAATTGTAGATGTTTGTTTCGGTACATTTGAGTTTCGTGTTCACATTCGAAATTCGATCGAATTCAACGTTTACGATCTTTTGTTTTCCGATTTAATTATTATCATTATTCAGTAGGATTTTCATAATCCATTGGAGAATTGGAGGAAGTGTGGTGTCGTATTCAGATCTTTCAAGCAAATGGAATTTAATTTCTAAGTCGATTTTTATGCTGTTGCTATGTGATTGTTAACTGCATTTAGACTTATCGATGTTGGAAATTCGTTGTTTTCAGAATTGGAAGGCCAGCAGCAATGTCAGAGAACGCTCTTAGAGATCTCAATACCATACCTGGATCTGAGAGGAAGAATGAAAGCTCTAGCAAAGGGGGCGTAACTAAGCCCGTCGCTGTGAATGCTAATGAAAATCATGAAGAATGCCTGAAGAAAACCACAGCTTCGGTGGGTTCACTTTCTATAAATGGCGAGGAAGTTGCAAATTCCGTACCCGAGGTTGGAATTGCTGAAGTAGAATACATTGAATCTGAGAATCTGAATGATCTAGAAGATGTTGATACGAGCCTCAAGGTATTTGTTGTGTTTTTGTGTAAACCTAGGCATTTTTTACCTTTCACCATTTTTCTTGTGCCAGGTAACTTTATGATGCGTTTGATGTTTCAGACACTACTAACTGGACTAGAGTCTAAAGATTGGGTTCTGGTGTGTGAAGCGCTCAATAATGTTCGTCGGTTTTCTATATTTCATAAGGAAGCCATGCTTGATATGTTGTAAGTCTCATGTTCTTGCATGATATTCATGAATGAAAGAAGTTTCATGTACTATTGATGATTGTAAGTGTTGTCCAATTTAATTATCATTGTCGTTTTGTTCAATAGGGGAGATGTGATATTGCTTGTTGTAAAGTCACTGAAGAATCCAAGAAGTGCTGTTTGCAAAACTGCAATAATGACATCTGCAGACATTTTCAATGCGTACAATGATGACGTGATTGATTCTTTGGACCCTATGGTAACGTGAATTCTTTGAAACTTTTCTGTTGCATCGCTTTACTTTGTTTGTAAAGGACTCTTCTTTTATATGCAATTAATCCATAGTTCTTTTTCCCTGATTTGGTCAATCCTGACTCATGCAGCTTACACAACTTCTTCTAAAGTCGTCACAAGACAAGCGATTTGTGTGTGAGGCAGCTGAGAGAGCTTTAGTAGCGATGACCACTTGGGTTTCCCCTACATTGTTGTTACCAAAGTTGCAACCATATCTGAAGAACAGAAATCCTAGAGTTCGAGCGAAGGCATCAATGTGTTTTTGTCGAAGTGTTCCACGACTGGTAAGAGGAGATTATATCCCCACTGCACCACCTTGTTTTTTGCATTTTTCTGTTCTTATCAGAAGAAGTGAGATCTACTTTCTTTCATACATTTGGTTTTAGTGTTTTGAATCTTGATTGGTTCTTGGAAAATATGAGGTATGTAGAGGATGCTAAATAGTTCTTAGGAGAAGAAATCTGATTGACTTGTTTTACCTTCAAACCCCACCATAAATCCTTCACCCCCCATAATGCACTGGTTTAGCTTTTGCTTATAGTTTAGGACGTGTGTTGTCAAACTGGAATTTACAAAAAAATGGCTTAACTGTTGGAGTTTCGTTGAATGTGGTTGTTTCTGTGCTTATCCTATGCAGATTCCTATAGCTCATCAATTCCTTAATTTTGTATTTACTTTTCTTTACACGTGATATATGCTTAAAAACAGTAACCTTGTGCTTTTGTCCTCTATAATTCAATTGCATTTTCCAACCCACGTCTCTATATGTGATCTTCTCCTTGAGTGTTCCTTGTTATACTATTGTACCTTGCTCAATAACTTGTCTATTATCAAATATTTGTACATCGAGAAATTGAACTAGTATCTTGCAGAGCGCATTCTGCAAGACATTCAATTAGACGTGGTGCATCTTATTTCTTCCTGTTATATGCTCATCTCGTGTCTGCCAACAGGGTGTTGAAGGTATTAAAGCGTATGGGTTTGACAAATTAATTCAGATAGCTGCATCTCAGCTTAGTGACCAACTTCCTGAGTCAAGGGAGGCTGCTAAGATCCTCCTTCTGGAGCTGCATACTGTTTATGATAAATTTGATGATCCCCCTCCAGCAGCAGTGTGTGAGCATCCAGAAACGAGCTCAGCAGCAGCATCTGAGCTCCCAGAAACGAGCTCATGGGAGAACTTTTGTCAGTCAAAACTCTCGCCTCTCAGTGCACAAGCTGTTCTTCGGGTAACCAGTGTCCCTCGGGAAGGTCTTGTTATGGGATCTTGACACAGGTTTATATTGAAACACGCATGAGCTTTAGTAGCATTTTATCTCCATTTTCCAACATATATGATCTTTAGGGAAAAGGCCTATATCTGCCCTTGATTTGATTTGCTTGGTCAATTTCTCTTTTCATTTTTTCGTGCTTGTAAATCCTTCGAAAGGTTGAGATGTTTGGTCTTACAGTTGGAGCATGTAGTTGAGCCATAGTTTTACGATAATATTCTTCACACATCGCGATATTACAGCTGGGTTTTGTTCCTCCGAACATTGCTGTTGAAATGTTGAGGTGTTTCTTTTACTCAATCATTTGATGTCTATCTGCTTACACAGTGACAATGTTCCTTCCTCACCCATATTTTTGGGTGAAAAGTCCAATCAGCCCATGCATGATTAGCCAACTACAACCGATTAGCTTTGGTTTTAGATGTTCTGTGATCATGATGTGTTTATTACTCTCTTTCGCTTTTGCGTTTTACTAAACTTGAGTTGGGGTGTTTGATCACGTTATTTGTTGAACCTTTGAACTTCCAAGCGGGAAAACCCCGATTCACAAAACCCCACGCTATCATCAGTCCAAATGCAGGGACCTCACTTGGTTGCAAGAGGGTCTGTTAGTGTGACATTTCAAATGTCAAAAGCTATTTCAGTAACGAAAATCTTGATCTGTGCGCCCCAAACTTGACCTTATTTTTAAGGCCATTTAGCTCAAGCGGTTAAAATTAAGAAGTTTTAACGAAAAGGTTACGGTAGTGTTCACTTTAATGAAAAATTACATTTTTACACTAAAAAGTCAAACCTGGTACTATTCACTTTACACTTTATTTTGGCCTTATTGTTAAAACTTAAAGTTTTCAAACCATTTTCATTAGTTTTCCTTTAAAATTTAGCCTCGTTACTTAATACATTAGGTCCCAGGCTAGGCCAGAGAATTCATGATGAAAGAAAAACATGAAAATCAAAGTGAGCAGAGAGGAGGAAGACAAACATAAAGATTTAAAACTTGTTTGCAAGTGTTTTTAAACTGATGGAAAGTGCATTTAAATAAATATTTGTGGGTTCCAAAAAAACTTGAAGTGCTTCTAAAAGCACGTCTAAACAAGCTTTTAAATTATGAATCTTCTCAAGATCTTTATGTCTGAATTCTTATAATTTGGTTCATTACTAACCACTCCATGATAAAGACTGATTAACCCTATCTCCTTTATATTTATATTATAACTCTTGTTATCTCTCAGTGTTTTAGGTACTAATCCCACTTTATAATGTCGTCAATTCCTTTGTCCAATCACAAATTAGTATATTCTATCCCTCTTCTCACCAACAAATTTCATCTTTCCAGAGCTTCTTCTAAGAATTTGATTCGTTTTCGACATCGAATCAGACTCACATTGAGCTGGATTCATACCAGTACTGGTTGCTTGGGTGAGAAGTAAGTTAATAAATTATTATGCTCCAATGAGTGACAAAATTGGAGGTGTTGCAGCGCAGATTGTGGCAATGGCGATCTTCATGTCAGTAATATTGTTGTTTTTGGGAATCGGGTTCTTGATCTTAGTCCATGTGTGGATCGTTGGGAGGGCTTTCAGAAGAGGAGGACTTGGCGGCAATGCCTTAACGGCAGCTGCCATGGCCGCCGGCAGAACTGCCACCAGTGGAGCCGCCACAACGTGCATGTCGAAAGACGAAGTGGAGAAGCTTCCAAGCTATGATTACGAAGCTAATTACAAAAGTAGCCCTGTGGATTGTGCAGTGTGCTTGGACAACTTCAAGATGGGCGAGAAGTGCAGGCTGTTGCCCTTGTGCGGGCACAGCTTCCATGCCCATTGCGTTGATGCGTGGCTTTTGAGGACACCGATTTGTCCGATATGCCGGGCCCGAACTGGCACTGCTGCTGGTTTGGCCGGGAAGGGAGTGCCGGTTGCCGATGCCGGCGTTGAATTAACGGAGAGTCAAACAAGTGGAAGCGGGCATTTGAGTGATGCTAGAGTTGACTTGGGGGAGAGGCAGGCAATAGAAAGTGGGCACTCGTCACCTGAGTGATGGTATCGTAAAGCAATGAGTTTTGAGAAATAAGCGAAAGGAAAGTGTAATTCACACATTTATTTATACCTCTCACACACCTTTATTTATTTTTTGTCATTAATTTTCTTCAATTCATTTGATTTGAAGTCCAAAAATTAAGAGGGGGTGTGTGAAAGTACAAATGAGTGTGTGGATAGCACTATAACCAAAACTTGGCGATTTGAGGCCAAATGAGTTTAGGTTGAGAATCTGTATAAGATAATTTACATGTAACATACCAATATATAGTTTTGAAAGTTTAATAGTTAGTGTACATTGCGTTTTAAGTATCTCAGATTTATCTGCCAAAGTGTCTAAAATTTTCAAGCGCATATCCGTCTCTTATGTCATATATTGGTAATCTAGAAATTTCAAAGATTTCTTGTGTATGTTTGAATTATAACGTTTTATACATCATGTAATTCCCTGTCAAATTTGTTGTTGCTTGCTTGTACCTTTATTTTATGTGGGCAAAGGAACAACATTCTCTCCGGATCCCTTCCATCCGGATCCTCTAGATCCTTTAATCATGTATGTTCAACATTCTTTCCGGATCCCTTCCATCCGAATCCTTTGGATCCCTTCCATCCGGATCCTTTGGATCCTTTAATCGTGCATGTTCAACTGAAAAGTGCCCGGCCAAAAAAACATTCAGACAATCTTGACGCCATCAGAATGAGGGCAGCAGCGGCCATAGGATCCTCTACATCGAGATCCACAGCGATGACGTTGACGGTGGGAGGATTGAGAGGGGCGCGAATGTCTGAGGAGACAACGGCATCATCGAGATCGTAGTCGAGCTCCTTTTTTTTATTTTTTTTTATTTTTATCATAACTGAGATTTCCATTACTATAAACAAACAGAGTACAAGAGTTTTGGGGAGCAAGGGAAGCCTCATTAAAAACCTTCAAAGAAGAGGGAAGAAGAGTACTTCAAACTGCAAGAGCTCTTCCAGCAATTTAGTTGCTAATTTTTTTTAGAGTTACACCATCATGTAATGTTATCGTTTCATTCATACTGTAACATATTTATTTATTTAATTACATACTTAAATATTAATTATGTCGTATATATTAGCATCCACCTGTAAGTGGAATGATTTAAGTTCAACTCCCGTAAATGACTCATTATTGTGTGATTTAGCCTACATCTTCCACTAATTAGTATAAATATATGGTTATAATACAAAAAAAAAAAAAAAAAAAAAACTAAAATTCTCCACTTGAACGTAGAACGTTTTAGGTTTGAATTTTGTAAATGACGAGTTCATACCAAATTATTATGGTTGGTTCATTGTGCAACTTACCCTAAATTCTCCACTTCTTATTAATATATGGTTGTAATAAAAAAAGAAAACGAAAACACATACTTTTTTTTTTCTCCTCCTCTCTACCTTGTTTAGTCACGTTTTGTTGTTTTCGGGGAAAGAAATGAAAACAAATATAAGGTGAAGCAGCCTGAAATAAGTACTTTAAGAAATTCTGTTCAAGCACATCAGTTCCTTTCGGGGAAAGATTCTGCTGCTCCAATTTCTTAGCCCCATTTACAGGGTCCAAAAAATTGATGTGCTTGAAATTGGAGCAGCATAATCTTTCCCCAAAGAAACTGATTAAAACTCTTGTTGGAATTGAGCGATTATATGTATGCAAAGGGAAACCAGTCTGAATGTAGGATGACTAAACGGCTAGCTATGATACAGGTGATGGATAAGAGTAATTTCAAGATAACAACTAATGAGGAGATTGAAGTTGCGCATTCAGGCCAGTATCTTCTAAATCTATCCATCACGGTTGACGAATCTAATGTTAGTACTCGCAAGTATGTTTCCAATATTATTTCAGTTCATTAATTACAAACCTGATAACGTTAGTTCATCTATATCTGTTCACGTCATTCACATTTGCCGATCCCCGAGTATTGTTTCTGTTGAATGTAGCTTGATAAGAAGCTTTTTAAAGGAATTTTTTTTTTTCACTGAGCATCTTCAACCAAACCTTCCTAATTTTGCTGATAAGGTAGTTCAAGTTTATTATACAACACTGCAAACAATTTGGAATTTTAAACCCTTAGGATTTCTAGTTGCTATCATGTAGGATTGGCCATATTTAGATTATCTGCATCTATAATCTGCATTGTTTTCATATTTGAGTACATTATCTTCTGGCACGGCATTGGACTTGATCAGACAACTGATTTCTTTTTCATGGAGAGAGTGGACATGTTGACCCTTATGGAGTTTAGCTTGAACGTTCCACAATCTATTTACATGTATCTAATGTAAATACAATTGACAGGAAGAATTTGATGATTTATTCGGGCTTGTACTGTTATTCCATCTCTTGAATGTGCAGGTCACGGAGGTAATAATTGCTTACTATATATTAATGGAGCAAGGGAAAGCTACCTTACAAGTACATATTTCTTTGATTGCTTTTCTACTTCCACTTACCAGTTTCCAAATAATTGCAAGAATTATACTATGCATTCTTTACTAGTATTGCTGAAGTCTTACTTGGAGATCGATTATCGCTGCTTAAATATAACATCGATTGCTCTGACAAAAAATGATTATGTAAGCCCCCGAGAAGAAATAGTAGGACGGTTGAGGGTTTTCATGACCGTTATTTGACTGACTGCATTAGGAATTTCCAAAAGTTAGGGAATTGAAACCATCGAGTTTGTAATATGTTTTATGAAAAATCTTATGAATTAATATATAAGTAATTTGTTTAGTACATTATCTTTTTAATATATGACTTTGTTGTTTCAGAATGCCCCCATTTAAAACATTTCCAAAGGAGATGTCAAAATAATTTTAGGGAGTTACGAATCTCTTATCCCCAGTGCTTCGTGGGTTGGACATTCGCAGGGGTTGCTATCAAATTTGACAGCAGCTTCAAATATTTTTTAATTAGGTTAAATATCAGTTTACTACTCTCAAGTTTCGTGGTTTTCAACCTTCAGTATATGAAGTTTTTTTCATCCCAGAGTCATACCTAAAATGTTAATTTTGGGACAGTCTCATACATCCGTTATTTTTCATACCTAAAGTGTTAATTTTGGGACAGTCTCATACATCCGTTAATTTGGCTGTTAAGTCTCTCGTTAACTGATGACGTGACACCCATGTAAACAATAACTAGACAACACGTGTCATTAAGGGTCCACGTGGAAATTAAAAATTAAAAAAAAAAAATTGGTCGTCTTCAACCTCCCCGACCTTCCCTTCCTCCCTTTTCCCTCCATTCTCTCCTTTGAACCAACCCACCAAACCCTCTTCTCCTCTCCTCTTCAACTCATTCTTTCTGTCCTTTCGTTTTGCTTCACTCCCTACCAGTACACATGTCCTCGCTGGCCATCTGCAATCTCAAGTAGCTTATCTCATATATTTCTTCCCCATTTGATTTTCTTCTATATTTTTGGGATTTTAATCCCCAAATAAATGGTGCCGTAGCTTATCTTCCACAACCAGTAATCCCAATTTTTCCGCCCAAGAAACAAAATCTACTGATTACACGGGATTCAGCTTCCTTCCTACTTCTCTCCGATCCCCGAATCAGATTCCGCACCTGTGAAACCGCAGCTGAATCTTTCTCTGCGTTGGTCCGTTAGATTTGGTCAAAAATGCAGGTCGGTATCGGGACCCATTAAAGCTCTGATCCTTTCGCCGCCTATTTGTATCTCGTTGGCCTGTGCCCTTGTTAAAATCTCCACCTGGGTTCTTGATCTTGGTACTGAATCTACTGTTTTCTTTCTCATTTTTTTGTTCTGAATTTTGGTAGTGTGATAATCTGGCTGCTGAAATTTGGCCGTTTGGAGAAGAAATGAGAGAAAAAGATTCTTGGGTTGCTTTTAATTTCGATTTATTTCCTTCGTGTTAAATGGGTTTATGACGAAGATTCTAGGTTTTAATTTCTTTTGAGCTGAAAAGATTCGAAAGCCAAACCCTTTGAGTCTCTGAGGGAGGTTCTTTTGCAAGGATTCCAAAGGGAAAAGCAAAATCTGAAGAATTGCAACGGTTGAAACCTTCAAAGTCGCTTTATAGAAAACACATTCTCTTCTCTGAGCCCAAATCATTCTTTCCCTTTATCAAGTATCCTTTGCTTCTATTAATTGGAGCTATAATGGATTTACGAGCCAAAAGCCAGAGGTTTTGAAGCTCGAATTTGCAGAAATTATTGCACATTTTCAGTTACCATTCTTTGGATCCGAAGTGTTATAAATAGGAAGTCTTCTGGGTGCATATTGTCATCTGGGAATTGGGTTTCTACCATGTTGGTTTTGAGTGGCATTGTGCTGAGTTTCAAGATTTCAAAGCATCGATGGGGCTTCTTCTTCGAAGTTTCGCGGCTGCCTGATGTTTCTGAACAATCCTCAGGAGGCTCAGCATGCAGGCTTGATGCGCTTCTTCGGGATGGGTGGAGTCGAAGATGGAGGGAAGGGTGGATGTATGAGGAGTCGAAGAGTAGAGGAGAGGAGAGGAGAGGAGGGTTTGGTGGGTTGGTGTAGATCAGAGAATGAAGGGATAAGGGAGGAAGAGGAGGTCGAGGAAGGTAAAAGACAATAAAAAAAAATTTTGAATTTTGAATTTTCACCTAGATTTTTAATGACACGTAACGTAAAATTATTGTCTACATACGTGTCACGTCATCGGTTAATGAAAGAATTAACAGTCAGACTAACAGATGTATGAGATTGTCTTAAAATTAACACTTTAGGTATGACACTGGACGAAAAAAATTTCATGTACCAAATGTTGAAAACTACGAAATTTAAGGGTAGTAAACTGAAATTTACCGTTTTAATTAATTACTAATTGTCTTTTATTAAATTTTTGTTAGTTTAATTAATTATTATAATTAATGTTGATTGTTGAGCGGTGCAATTTGTTTTTATCCTACCTTTTTTTTGAACCAACGAGGGTCTCTCCTTATCCTCGCCTTCCGTCCTTGTCCAGCTACTGGGTTTTTCTTTAGTTTGATTATATTTTCTTGGTTTTTTTATGCTGTTTTGGGATTTGGCGTCTGTGCCTTTTGTTGTGCTTTGGCCGGTTAGTGCGAAACCGAGTTCAAATTATCTCATCAAAATACAAATCCACATTTGAATAGAATAAGGGATGTGATATCCATACATCATTTTTTACTTCTCGTACATCTTTTTAATTTTCGGTCGTCGGATCGGATGAATTGAAAAAGATCAACGGATAGAAATTAGCAAAGGGTGTGTAAAAAATAAAATGGGGTGTATGGATAGCACACCCCTAGAATAAAATACAAGAAATCAAGACACCGAGAGAATTATGAGGTTCGGCAAAATATTGCCTACGTCTCCGAAGAGATACTGCTATTCATTATGAGAATAACTAGTACAAGATACACTTGAGTTAAATCGACATAACCCAAACTCAAATCCATTGTACATCCACTCACATAATTTTCTCAAAAACCTAACTCTACCCCAAGAGTTTCTCACTCTCACTTTCTATTTTCTCTCCTCTGTGTTCTCCTCCGGATACATGCACGATGCATGACTATTGCCTTCACTTATAGGCATGCACCAACAATTATGCCAAGAACTAAGCTCAAGAAAATCTTAAGTTCACATGGCATATTCAACACCCTTTTTCTATACCTAGCCTATAGAGTAAAACCTTTTCTCCATTTGCCTTTTAATGCATATATAGAAAATAAAACATGCATAATTGCATGCAAGCAAACACAAAGTCAAGACTTACTTGCTTCCAACTTTGCTTGTGGAACTCACCATGTCTTCCCTTGAAAGAAGGCTTCCATGCCACAACCGAAAGCAAAACACAAGTCACAAATGGCTGCTGCCATTTCCTTGAAACATTCACAAAGTTACACATGCAAAATTGTTGCCAACTCAAAAGTAAATGAGCGAAACACAACACCTTTCTCCCTTTATATCTTTCTGGAGTTTCCCCTCCTGTTTAATGAAATTCTTCTTGGTTCAAACGAAAAAAATCAACGAAGGTGAACGGTGCCATTTAATAGTTATTTACATGTCTTTTATTAATGTTTTTATTTGTTTAATCAATTATTATATAATGTAATAAAATAATAATTTAATTTGACATATCGAGTGAAGATCAAAATATTATAAGATGTCAAAATACCACATAGGCTATCAAATTTAAATTTTACATTCAAAATTTAATATCTCCTTTAGAGATGGTCTCATATAGATCTCTGACTTCGTCCCTGGTTGTTGTACAAATATCTTTTTTGGTATCATATTGTTTGTCCAACACAAAAATATGTCCATAATTATTGTGATACACAAAAAGTTTATAGAGAACTGTTGTTGACACGTAAAGAAAATCAGAAAACAATATCAATCTTGCACCTCTTTTCACAACTTTTGAACTTTCGCTCTCCACTTTGAATGAAATTTCTGGAGTCTGCAGGAGTACAAGATATTTAAATATTTTCACCGTTAGATTTGAATATTTTTGTTTTTCACCAAAAATTCAAATTTAATCGTTAATTTTTTTTGAAATATCTCGTATCTGAAACACTAATTAAAATCCCACCATTTTGATTTTTTTATTGTGGTAAGTAGCGACAGTTGAATGCCAGTCAAATATCAAAATCCTTCTAGAACTAGATTGTTCAAGCAAGACAGCCATAGATTTGTCAACATAAACAAAACATAAAAATACAAAAGATTTGAATGATTGAGGCAATCTGCCCTTCTTAAGCTACTCAGCCGACAGCTCCATGTACTAATTATTTTACTCAGCTCCATGTACGAAATAAAAAAAAAAGATGTGATATTTACACACTTCATTTTACATTTTACACATTCTTTTATTTTTCAGTTATCAGATCGAATGAATTTAAGAAGATCAACAAACATAAATTAATAAGGAGTACGTGAGAAGTAAAATAGGATGTGAGGGATTTGCAGACGTCAATGCCTAATTTTGTCTTTGTAGTACTCACCGCACACGAGTCGAACATAACAAAAGAGGAAACATGTACCCATCGGGCCGTCACCATAATTTTCCAATTGGTTTGATGGGATGAGAAATGCATAGGGACTCTCTTAATGTTGGACTTTCTATAAAAATTCTGTTATCTTATAGTTTAATGTTAATTTTGTACCAACACTATAATCATTGTACAAAAAACATGAAGTGTCAGGAGTTCCGCTTTTGAGAGGGTTTTCTTTGCACTTCCCTTAGTAGGAATTTGGATCCTCTAGACTTTACTATCGATAGCCTGAGAACCTAGAAATCTGGGCTCTTTGTATGAAAGAGAGGTCGAAACTCTTGGTTTGTATGAAGTGCGCCAGCGGAATAAGTTAATGAGGACCATCCGGATTTAATTTTAGAGGTTTAGATTGCCTGTTTCTTGAGTTTCGAACAAAAAAATCCGGAGAGAATCTCTACCGTCTAGTGGAACACGTGAATTGACTAATCAGCTTTCTTATGATATTATTTTCTTGAGATTTTCTTTCACATCTTGGATATTAATTAGTTTAATTTTTTATTTTCCATATATTAATATTGATAATTGTAGTATTATTTCCTCCATGACGAATTAGAGTACATGTATTTATTTCGATGGTATTCATAATTCGATGGTATACATGCATTTAATTATTTCTTCTTTTTTGTACCACATTTTTACCACCTTAGGTGTATTTGATGTGAACATCCATATCATTTGAATTAATCAATTTTTAAATTTAGTTCATTATTTAATAAACTAATAATTAAGAAAAACTAGTTAATTAAATAATGATTGTGGTATACGATGAGTCTTTCTCCTTCATTTCCTTGGGTTTTGCAAATTTTTCAAATGATGTGACTGTCCACATCAGATGCCACTTAAGGTGGTATAGAAATATGATATAAAAATATGGTATGAATAACATTACTCCATAAGAGCAGCTTCAGCGGGAGCTTTTGCCCGATGGACAGGCTTCAGCACAAGGCCTGATTGACCGAGGGAGGAAGTCCAGCGTTGGCTGGCGAGGGAGCCCGAGCAGGCTCAAGTGCCAGGCCAGTGGATTCGTGCCAACCCGAGAGCCTGAGGTGGTTCTGACGTCAGCTGACGTCGACGCCTTTTTTAATTTTTTTTTCTGTCAGATTCTGGACCGGTGAGGCCGAAAACGAGGAAATTGCAGTTGGGTGCGCAGAGGTGGGTGAGGGCGGAGGACATGGAGGTGAGTTCCGGCGGGGACATGTGGGGTGTTGACGAGGTGTTTGATGATTAAATGGCGTAGTGAAGAAGTGCGTCCAGGATGGCGGGCGGGAAGGGGAGTACGGAGGTAGGGGTGAGGGAGGAGGTGGGGAGGGTTTGGTGACTAGTGGTGCTGATGAGAGTGAGGGTGAATGCGAGGGTGAAGAAGGTGAAGAAGAAGAGGAGAGCTGCTTTTGCTTGGTGTTCGTTTCAACAGAGAAAGAGAGAGAACTGCTTTTGCTTTGTCTTTTTTTAATTATCTTGGTATTATTTTATGAATAAAAAAATATTAATATTTTATTACCTATTACCAGGGCTATTGAAGTGCAACGGTGGAGATACAAAAGACGGTTACTGTTCATTAAGGGCAGTTACTGTTCACTGGATGGATAACATAGTGTGTTGCCTGGGGGGCTTTTCCCACGGTGGAACTGCTCTAATACAAGTGCATTATCAGCTATTAGGTCATCGGACTTTGACATGTACTGACCCTTGCACACCACCACGAACTCCTAATGGTATTATATGTTTTACTTCTTTTAGTTTGTGCGCCTTTGTTCATGCATGGAGTGCATCTGTATACAGTATAAGCATCAACATATATATATATATATATATATGTATATATATATGTATATATATATTATATCTATGGACATAACCCTGCCTCTATATCTACTCGACACTAGTTTTGTTTATTATCTCCAACAACAAAACAAACCAGAAAGAGTCCAACTAAACTATACTTTCAGCGAAAACTATTAGAGAGAGTTATGGGTTCCAGTTCGGAGCAGGAACACAATGACGGCCACGTAGTTTTATTTCCTTTCATGTCCAAAGGCCACACCATCCCACTCCTCCACCTTGCCCACCTCTTCCTGGCCCGCCGCCTCTGCGTCACCGTCTTCACCACCCCCGCCAACCGCTCGTTCATAGACCAATATCTCGCCGACACCTCAGCCACCGTGATCTCCCTCCCTTTCCCTCAAAACATCCCCGAAATTCCCGCTGGCATCGAAAGCACCGACAAGCTGCCTTCCATCGACCTCTTCTACCCTTTCGCCCTCGCCACAATCCACATGCAGTTCGACTTCGAGCGTTCCCTCACTACCCTTCCACGTGTCACCTTCATGGTCTCCGACGGGTTCTTCTGGTGGACACTCGACTCCTCCGCCAAGTTTGGGTTCCCCAGATTCGTCTTCTACGGCTTCGGAAACTACGCCTTGTCGGTGTCCAGCTTCGTCAGCCAGAACAGGCTCCTGCATGGAGCCGAGTCTGACGACGAGTTGATCACCGTGACTCGGTTTCCTTGGATCAAAATTACAAAAAAGTACTTCGATGATGCCTTTAAAGGCGCCGATCATAACCGACAAGCGTCTCAAGCCTCCGAGTTCCACGTCATGTCTGTCGTGGCTGCGGCTCGCAGCCACGGCATGATAGTCAACAGTTTCTACGAACTTGAGCCTATGTTCACTGACTATTGGAACACTGAGTGTGGGCCCAGGGCCTGGTGTGTGGGCCCTCTTTTCCACCTTGCGCAAGATGAACCGCACGATGATCTCGGTGATAAGCCCACGTGGGTTGATTGGCTGGACAAAAAACTGGAGGAAGGAAGGAAGGTCTTGTACGTTGCTTTTGGGTCACAAGCTGAGCTGTCAGCTGAACAGATCCAAGAGATAGCACTAGGGCTGGAAAACTCAAGGGTCAACTTTTTGTGGGTCATAAGAAGTAAACAGTACTCATCAGACACTGCCACCTTGGACATTAAAGGGTTTGAGGAGAGAGTGAAGAGGAGGGGAATGGTGGTGAAAGAGTGGGTTGACCAAAAGTGGATTTTAATGCATGAGAGTGTGCAAGGTTTTGTAAGCCACTGCGGATGGAACTCGGTGATGGAGAGCATTTGCGCCGGAGTGCCGATTCTGGCGTGGCCGATGATGGCGGATCAGCCGATCAATGCAAAGTTTGTGGTGGAGGAGGTCAAGGTGGGGCTGAGGGTGGAGACATGCGATGGTTCGCCGAAAGGGTTTGTGAAGTCGGAGGGGTTGGAGAAGATGGTCAAAGATTTGATGGAGGGAGAGAAGGGGGAGAAGGCGAGGAGGGAGGCGAAGAAGCTTGCTGAGGTGGCGAGGAAAGCTGTGAGCGAAGGCGGGTCGTCGTGGTCAACGCTGCAGTTGCTTATAGATGAGACAACATGCAACAAGAACACTAGGTTCCAGACGATTAGTCGGGAGGGTTAAAGTAGTTGATAAACTGTGTAAGGCTCTTTAATTTAACGTTGAAAACAGACTTATAAAACCAAGATATGTAAGCGTTTATCTAACGTTAAATAAGGTCGTTGTCATATTCATGTTGTGTGTGCTGAGACTTTGACGACAATTCATGCACAAAATCTAATTAACGTCGCATGAATGACGGTCAAAACACGTCGATGTGACGGCCGCCCACAACAAAAATTCTCCATTAATTCTTGAATATCCTAAACTTTTCATTGTGATCTATATATTTCCTAGGATATCTAACACTTGTGCTAAAAGTTACTTCACTTGTTAACCTTTTTTTCGTGGGTTTAAGAAATGTCGAAAACAGTTCAAATACACAATATAAAAAAAAATTATGTACATTTGACGTCTCAATTAAATCTGAAATTTTAAACTATACTTTTTATTTCAGACTATACCTAATACGAAAGGTTAACGGCGATTAAAATCATTTTAATCGTATTAAACATGGATAAAATAACTAGAAATATGCTTTGGGTTTGAGTCGAGTTCCTTGTCTCCATCTTATGGTAATTGTTTCCACTTCGTGACATTTAAGACCCCGAAAAGGAATAGTAGGACGGTTAATTAAGGCTAATTTCGTGGCCGTTATTTGATTGCATTAGCAATTGTAAAAAGTTAGGCAATGATGAGGGATTGAAACCATGGATTTTGTTCTCTTTAGTTGCATGTAGGATGTGAGAAACAGCCAGCCTTGCTCCTGGAAGGCCATTTCTTTTCTTTTTCTAACTTGAACCTGCCCATGAATTTAGGATTCCGTTGGACGGTTTTACAGCGTTGGGCTGAAGCGTGCTAAGAGATCATTGGCACCACCGCAGAGGAGTTTGTCCTCAAGGCAAAGTTATCTGAAAGTGTTAGTGGCTTTGGCAGGATATAATTCCGCTCTCGAACAGCCCTAGGAGGCTAGATCATCGACACCCTCGACGGAAGGTTCAAGATTATTCTTCTTGGATTTTTTTTTTCTTAGTTTTTTTTTTTTGTCACGTACAGTTTGTTTAATTGTTAATATCTCTAATCGTTGGTGAGGTTTTTATTGTCATTTACATACTTATTTAGAAGTCTGCTTGTAACATTTGTGTAGTCGACGTTGTATCCAAGAGTTGTAGTTGTCTTTCCCTTTGCTCGAGAATGAAGTACTAGGTTTGACACATTTATGCGAGAATGATAGATATTTGTGATGATTTCGATAGCTAGTTGTGACTACTTCGTATTTTTTCTAATATAGCTATGCTGAGGATCTGCTACCTCTTTGTAAGTATCTTCGTAGACTTTGTTAGTATCGTACCCTTTTTTGGCAAGCACAAAAGCATGCCTATAATTGTAGTGAGACCTGGAAAGTTAATAGAGAATTGTTGTTGACACTTAAAAAAAATAAGAAAACAATAGCATTTTCACATCTCTTCTCACAACTTAGATCTTTTGCTTTCCACTTCGAATAAAATTTCTGAGGTCCGTCGGAATATGAATATTTCAGGTTTTTTAACAATTAGATTTTATTTTTCAAATTTTTTACCAAAGATCTAACCGTTAGAAAGTTTAAAACATCTGATATTCCGGAACACTTTGAATCGACTGCCTGTCAAATGTCAAAATCCTTCTAGAACTAGATTGTTAAGGAAAGGACGACAGCCAAGATTGTCAACATAAAAAAACTTGAAAAAACAGAAGATTTCAATGATTGAGGCCATCTGCCATTCGTAAGCTGATGAGGATTCTCATTGTGAAGATTTTGGGATCCTTCAATCATGTTTGTTTATCGTACATCATACGGTTAGTTTTCGTACAATAATTTTTGACCGCACGATGTATGATGAATTAATGTAATTAAAAGATCTCCAGAATCCTCACAAAGAGGATGCAGTGGATCCTCTTTCTTCGTAAGCGACTCCTCTTTCTTCGTAAGCGACTAAGCTCCTAATTTTGTCTTCCTAATGGTCACTGCAAGCGAGTCAGACCAAACAAAAGAAGAAACATGTACCTATTCTCCAATTTTAAAGCGCGATATATATATATATGCTTCCAGAGATATGCTTCCATTGGTTTGGTGGGAAGAGAAATGCTAAACGAACTCTTTGTAGGACTCCTCATGAATTCTCTGTCACTTTACAGTTTAACGTCAATTTCTGTGCCGCTGTTATAAAGCATTGTGCAAAAACATGAGGTGTCAGAGAGTTCATTGATAGTCTCACTTTTGAGAAAGTCTCCTTAGCATTTCTCTTGGTGGGAATTTGAATCCTCTTTGGACCTTAGGAGTCTAAGGACCAGGAAATCGGGTATTGGTTTTTGTGAAAGGGAGATCAAAACTCTTGATTTGTGTGAGGTGGGTCAGCGGAATGAGCTAATGTAAGCTGCTTGATTTTTGGGTTCTGAACAATAAGATACAGAGAGGATCTCTATTCATCTAGTAGAACGCATGATTGACTAATCAGTATTCTTATGATGTTATTTTCTTGAAATTTTCTTTCACACATCAGAAATTAATTAGTTTAATTTTATATTCCCTAAATTAATATTGACAATTGTAGTGTTATTTCCTCCAAGATGAATTAGGGTACATGTATTTACTTTCGATGGCATTTATTTCATTCTCTCCAGAAAGTTTAAGAAAATAGTTCATCTACTATTAGCGATATTGTAGTTTCTTTTACTTTTTCTCTTAAAGTTACGTACGTTGGTAAACCAAACAGAAGATAACATATAGAAAACAAGTGCATAATCAGCTATTAGATCATCGGTTTTTGACAGCACCATATTTAAACTTCATGGACTGACCCTTGGACGCCATCGCGAGCTCTCTGTGTTACTATATGTTTTAATTTTTTTACATGACTTTGTATTATTAGCTACCTTTAGAACCAGATGCTCTTCTTTTAAGAAATAGATTTAGATCTATGCTATTTTTTATGAAAACGCCAATACATCTTCCATGAAGTCTCCTGTGGTTTATATGACTGGATTGTATTGAATAATCGACTATATTCAAAGTTTATGACAAATAAAAGTGAGTACTTTTTTATTTTGAGATACTAAATAAAAATAGACATTAAAGAAACCTATGTCTTCTTGAAAGTTCTAGGATGATACTAGTTTAACCTAAATAAAAATCGTCATTACAAGGCACATTTTCATATTTGATTTCTAATTAAAGCACGAACAAAACAACATGAAAAATATTATTTTCTCTTAAAAATACTTAGCTGTCAAAAACCAAAGCAGTAGTACCGAAACCAATTTCTTCTGTCAAAATACGAAATCAACAAATTCAATAAGGATGCATGCTGACGGCTAAAGACTAATCAAAGATTACTTAAAGAACTAACATGCAAGATTTTTCAATCTGACAAAAAGCCAATACATCTTCCATGAAGTCTCCTGTGGTTTATATGACTGGATTGTATTGAATAATCGACTATATTCAAAGTTTATGACAAATAAAAGTGAATAATTTTTTTATTTTGAGAAACTAAATAAAAATAGACATTAAAGAAACCTATGTCTTCTTTAAAGTTCTAGGATGGTACTAGTTTAACCTAGAGAGAGAGTGAACATTTTTCAATTTAAAAATCCAATTCAATTTTCAATTCTCAAATTAAATCCACAACCACATCACATATCAAATTATCATACTCATATGCAATTAAAACGATAAATAAAATGTGCACATAGGATGCAGAATTTACGAGTCAAAACCCACCACAGGAAAAATCTTCGGGCTCCCAAGTTAGGACAAGCACTAAGAGAAATGAATACAGAAAGACTTACAAAACTTATCAACCAGACACTCAACTAGAACGCAGTTTTGTCTTCGCGCTTTGCTACTCGACCTCTCTTCAACCTTCAAGTGAAAGTGGCATGACACTAACGCAGCAGTAAATCACCTTCTCGAACTTTGCATGATAAATGAAATAAAATGATTTTGAAAATCAATCGATTATGAAAATTACAAGTTATATTTTCATAATTGATTTCTAATTAAAGCACGAACAAAACAACATAAAAAGTATTATTTTCTCTTAAAAATACATGCTGTCAAGTAGAAGTGGCACGACACTAACGCGGTAGTAAATCACCTTCTCGAAGTTTGCAGGATAAATGAAATAAAATGATTTTGAAAATCAATCGATTAAGAAAATTACAAGGTATATTTTCATAATTGATTTCTAATTAAAGCACGAACAAAACAATATAAAAAGTATTATTTTCTCTTAAAAATACTTGCTGTCAAAAACCAAAGCAGTAGTACCGAAACCAATTTCTTCTGCCAAAATACGAAATCAACAAATTCAATATGGATACATGCTGACACCTAAAGACTAATCAAAGATTACTTAAAGAACTAAAATGCAAGATTTTTCAATCTGACAAAAAGCATGGCAGCAATTCATTTCAAAATGTCAAAAGCCTTTCTCTTATTTATTTTATTTTATTATTTTATTATTTTTTTAAAACCAAAACGCTGCAACCTTTTTCTTGTTTTTTCGAAAAACATGAAAGCGGCCAACCCCTTTATGATTTCTTAAAACGAAAAATGGCAGCCGCAAGGTAATCAATCTATATAAGGCATCTAGCTGATGTAGGCTATCATATATGACTTAAACAATGGGAGTGTGGCAACAACTAAAACTCAAGAAAAACTATTCTGATATATACAGCAGCCTAAAACTCAACTCATGCATATGCGGTGCCACTTTGAAACCTAACCTGATGGATCTATAAATATGTGTCTGTTAGATTAAAGATATCAATCAGGTGGCCAAAGAAACGGAAAGATCAGACCTGTCAACCTAATTGATTAAAACAACTAATCAAATGGAGTCTGAAGAGATAAAAACTAAAACCATTTGAATTTATCCTCATTTTAAATGCATACCATCTGACTCCAAATAAATCTTATATTAATATGTGGGCCTTTAATTAAGCTAAATGAACTCGTAGCAAAGGACAAGGATAGTCTGCCTTACCACTTCCGGTGTCCTCCTGTATCCTCTTGTTTTGTGTGATCACAGTTAAGCCACGTCAACATTTTATATTGTTTTTTTATAGAGATAATAAGACAAAAATGAATAGTAATATAAAATGTTTACGTGCCTTAACCGTGACCACACAAACAGAAGGGCATGAGAGGGCACCGGAAGTGGGAGAGCAGACAATCCTTGTCCAATTAATTAACATGTAAAGCCCATTTCTCAATTGTTAAAACTTAAAAGCTAAACAGCTCATTGAACATAAACCTATATCATGTGATGCCAAACTTACTTGAGTAGATGTCTTTGAAACGATTGTCAGTTTAGTGATCAAGAGTACGAGAGACAAACTTAAACTAAAATATTTACAACGAAAAACGTGTACTAGTCTATGACATTATAGACTTAGGCGTTTTGTTTAGGAATAGCCAATTTTACCCTAACACTTCTAATCAATATCATTATGGGAGAAATGGAATTTGTTTCTTTTTTAAGAGTAACCATTCCTCCACTTTTAAATCGAACAATAAAATTTCAATTATTTCGTCAACATACCTCTGATTTGATATGCTACATATTTTCATCTAGTCATGCGTAAATTTTTTTTTTCCTTTTTTTTTTTTTTGTGATGCTAGAGCGATCCAAATTTTATAGGCAATATCATATGACCCTAATAGTTGGATTTCTTATTTAAATCATTAAAGAAAGATATAATTTAAAAAGTCATGTGTCCATGACCGTGTGTGTGCCTTTCGTTCATGCATGGAGTACATGTGTATCGTTTCACGCATGGAGTAAATCTGTAGTATAAGCATCAATGTGTATATATATGTGGACATAACCTTGCCTCTATAACTAGTCACAACTAGTTTTGTTTATGGGTAATAGTAGGAAGATTAAATTTGAAGATAAAGTTTTAAAAACTAAAGATCATGTAAGTTGATAATTGATTTATTACTTAATCATTGTAAACGTGCTCACTCTTATTGATAACACATAATTTAGTTTTCCAATTTAGTCCCCTATCATTACTATCCAACAACAAAACAAACCAGAAGGACACCGACTACTTTCAGGGAGAAATATTAGAGAGAGTTATGGGTTCAATTTCGGAGCAGGAACACGATGACGGCCACGTAATTTTATTTTCCTTCATGTCTAAAGGCAACACCATCCCGCTTCTCCACCCTGCCCGCCTCTTTCTTGCCCGCCGTCTCTGCGTCACCTTCTTCACAACCCCCGCCAACCGCTCGTTCATTGACCAATCCCTCGCCGACACCTCAGCCATCTTTATCTCCCTCCCTTTCCCTCAAAACATCCCCGAAATTCCCGCTGGCATCGAAAGCACTGACAAGCTTCCTTCCATCGACCTCTTCTGCCCTTTCGCCCTCAACACAAGAGTGAAATTTCATTTTAACCAAGATGACTTAAATCAAAATCATGAGTAAGATCAAAATCTAATTTTAATTTCTTAATAAATTAATAATCTTATTTATTAATTACATTTTGATTTTTTTAATTATTTTTCTTTTTCTTTGTAATTTTTAATGCATTAATTTTATTTAATTATAATTTTCATTTTCATTTCATTTATTGTAATACATTTTTTTGTAAATATTTAGATAAATTAATTTTTATTATACAATATATTTTGATATACTTTGTTTTTGTCATTTAGATACATAAAATTCATTATAATACATTTCGGTGCATACATTTAGTTATACACATTTCGATACATAC
The DNA here is from genome assembly GCF_963583255.1 of Pyrus communis. Classification (NCBI taxonomy): domain Eukaryota; kingdom Viridiplantae; phylum Streptophyta; class Magnoliopsida; order Rosales; family Rosaceae; genus Pyrus; species Pyrus communis. The sequence continues at coordinate 25,036,507 of NC_084813.1, read as the reverse complement.
ATTTCAATACAAATATTTAGGTACATTAATTCAATATAATACATTTTGGTGCATACATTTCTATACACACATTTAGTTACATTAATTTAAGAAAATACATTTCGGTGCATATTATTTAGGTACATTTCGGTGCATATTATTTAGGTATATTAATTTAAGTTCAATATAATACATTTCGTTACACACATTTTGGTACTAATATTTAGGTACATTAATTGAGTCTTTCAAGTTTGTAGAATGTTAAATAAAATTAATAAATTAAAAAAACTCTTTTTTGATCAAAAAATAAATTAAAATTTGTATATTAATAATTTAAATATTTAATGGGAGAGATTAAATAAAATGCATATTAATTATTTTAAATAAGAACACATCAAGAGATTATAATCAATATGTAATTTAACACCAAATTTATTTTAAATTTCAATCTTTTTAAATGATTTAAGTTAAAAAATCCCCGCCACTACAACATGAAGTTCGAGTTCAAGCATGCCCTCACCACCCTTCCACGTGTCACCTTCATGGTCTCCGACGGGTTCCTCTGGTGGACCTTTGATTTCGCTGCCAAGTTCGAGTTCCCTATATTCGTCTTCTACGGCTTCGGAAACCACGCCTTGTCGGTGTCCAGCTTCGTCGGCCAGAACCTGTCCTGCATAGAGCCGAATCTAACGACAAGTTGATCACCGTGACTCGGTTTCCTTGGATCAAAATTACCAAAAAAGACCTCGATGATGACTATAGAGGCGCCGATCATAACCAACAAGCGTCTCAAGCCTCCGAGTTCCGCGTCATGTCTGTCGCGGCTGCGGCTTGCAACTACGGCATGATAGTCAATGGTTTCTACGAACTCGAGCCTGTGTTTATTGACTATTGGAACACTGAGCGTGGGCCGAAGGATTGGTGTGTGGGCCCCCTTTTTCTCCTGGCGCAAAATGAATCACACGATGATCACGGTGATAAGCTCACATGGGTTGAGTGGCTGGACAAGACACAGGAGGAAGGAAGTAGGGCTTTGTACGTTGCATTTGGGTCACAAGCTGAGCTGTCAGCCGAACAGATCCAAGAGATAGCACTAGGGTTGGAAAATTCAATGGTCAACTTTCTGTGGGTCATAAGAAGTAAAGAGTACTCATCAGAGACTGCCACGTGGGACATTAAAGGGTTTGAGAAGGAGAGTAAATGGGAGGGGAATAATGGTCAAAGAGTGGTTGACCAGAAGTACGTGGATTTTAATACTTGAGAGTGTGCAAGGTTTTGTAAGCCACTGCGGATGGAACTCGGTGATGGAAAGCATATGAGCCGGAGTGCCGATTCTGGCATGGCCGATGATGGCGGATCAGTCGCTGAGTGCAAAGTTCGTGGTGGAGGAGGTCAAGGTGGGGCTGAGGGTGGAGACATGCGATGGTTCAACGAAGAGGTTTGTGAAGTCGGAGGGGATGGAGAAGATGGTCAAAGAGTTGGTGGAGGGAGAGATGGGGAAGGAGGCGAGGAGGGAGGCGAAGGAGCTTGCTGTCGTGGTGAGGAAAGCTGTGAGTGAAGGCGGGTCGTCGTGGTTGACGCTGCAGCTGCTTATAGATGAGACAACATGCGACAAGAATAGTAGCTAGGTTCCAGACGATTAATGGGGGAGTGTTCGAGTAGATGAAAAAAATAAGAAAGAGCCAGGGTGTTCCTGGGTTTGATATATGGAATAATATGTGAAGGAATAATATGGCTGAATGCTTTCTGTATATTGAACAGAGGCTATGTAGCCCATATATATACAAATACAAGAGGTAAAGTCAAATCCTTATTCTTAACCTATAAAACCGTGATCCGCACAATATATGGAATAGCCTTTCCTAGTTTAGACAAATACAACATCATACATTAATTACAATATATTCTTAATACTCCCCCTCAAGTTGGAGAGTGAAGATTACGAACGCCCAACTTGTCTCGCAGCTTCACAAATTGATCCTTCCCTAAAGCCTTCGTGAATATATCAGCTAATTGAAAAAGCGTAGGCACATACGTAGGACGAACTATACCAGCTTGTAATTTCTCTCGAACTATATGACAATCTATCTCAATATGCTTGGTACGTTCGTGAAAAACAGGATTTGCTGCGATGTACAAGGCTGCCTGATTATCACAAAACAATGAAGCGGGAGTTTTCTGGGGAACTCGTAAATCTTGTAATATGTAACGCAGCCAAGTTATTTCCAGGCAAGTGTTTGCCATAGCACGGTATTCTGCCTCAGCTGATGATCTGGACACATTATCTTGCTTCTTGGACTTCCACGAAATGAGTGAATTGCCAAGAAAAACGCAATATCCCGTAACTGATCTTCTCGTAGTACGACATCGTCCCCAGTCAGAATCACAAAAAGCTTTCAAGTCTAGACTATTGTTGGCAGAAAATAGTAAACCTTGACCAGGAGTCCCTTTGATATATTTAAGGATTCGCATAGCTGCATCCCAATGCGGTTTCCGTGGCTCGTGCATAAATTGGCTCAAAGTACGAACATGATAAACGATGTCTGGTCTAGTAACAGTGAGATATATCAATCTCCCAACTAACCTTCTGTATTTAGTTGGGTCATTCAACAATGCTCCATCTGTGGATGTAAGTGCCAAGTTTTGTTCCATCGGAAAAGAATCTGGTCGTGCACCGAGTAACCCTGAGTCTTGTAAAATATCAAGTGCATATTTTCTTTGTGACATAAAAATGCCCTTTTTCTGAGCGTGCAAACTCAATACCCAGAAAATACTTTAGATCACCAAGGTCTTTGATGCGGAAGCGTTTGAGAAGAAATGCTTTAAGTTGTTCCATCTCTTGGATATTATTTCCTGTGATAAGTATATCATCCACATAAATAAGAATGACAGTGATTGAAGTACCTTGGACCTTGGTGAACAAAGAATAATCCGCTTTCGATTGACGATATCCGGCGTTCTGAATAGCATCCGAGAAGGTGGTGAACCAAGTTCTAGATGCCTGTTTGAGTCCGTAAAGAGACTTGTTGAGCCGACATATAAGAGTCTCCCCCTGTCGGCGAAGACCCGGAGGAGGATCCATGTAGACCTCTTCATGGAGAATGCCATGAAGAAAAGCATTGTGAACGTCTAACTGGTGAATGAACCAAGTGCGAGCAGCAGCAACGGTAAGGAGACAACGCAGAGTTGTGAGTTTGGCAGTGGGTGAAAATGTTTCCTGGTAATCAACTCCCTCAACCTGTGTGTATCCTTTTGCAACAACACGAGCCTTGTAACGATCAAGAGAACCGTCAGACTTGTATTTCTTTTTGAAAACCCATTTTGAGCCGATAGGCTTATGACCAGCAGGAAGAGGAACCAAGTCCCAAGTGTGATTATGATGTAATGCATCTAATTCTGTTTGCATAGCTTGTTGCCAGTGTGGATCAAGGATAGCTTCAGCATAGGTGGTGGGCTCAGATGGACCGGTAATGTTAGCTAAAAAAGAACAATGGGCAGAAGAGAAACGAGAGTTGGAAAGAAAATCAGAGATGGGATAACGGGTACCTTTCGCAGAACGTGGTGCCAGAGAAGAGTGATGAACCTGGTTGGACATGTGGTAATCTTTAGTCCATGTTGGTGGCTGTGTGGGACGAGTAGACTGCCGGAGAGAAGGAAGAGTGGGTGGGGAAGAGATGGGAAGTTCAGGGTCGGTGTGAGAGCCAGTGAGATGGTGAGGAGAAGGTGCGGGGGGTTCAGGAGGGGTGGGGACATGTAGTAATGGAGGAGAGGTAGGCACGGGTTGGGGAATGATGTATGGGAGAGGGGAAATATGTGGGATATGTGGAGTAGGAGTGTCGGCCAGTGAGGGGACAAGAGTGGGGTCAACACCATGTGGAGGTGAGGGGGTGTGATCGGTGATGGTGTCAGATTCATGAAGAGGTGGGGTTAAATGAGAAATGGGGGAAAAAGAAGGGGGGTCCGTATTTAGGGGGTTAGTGGTAGGAACATGAGAATCATGAGAGGAAATATTAGAAAATGGAAATGAAGTTTCATGAAATTTGACATTGCGACTAATAAAAAATTGTTGAGTTTCCAAGTTGTAAAGTTTATATCCTTTGTGGCATGTGGGATAGCCAACGAAAACACAGCGGTGAGCTCTAGGTTCAAATTTGTGGGTAGGATGGACAACAGTAGCATAACTGAGACATCCAAAAACTCTGAGATGCTCAAGGGATGGGGGACGGTTGTATAATAGTTCAAAGGGTGATTTGTTGGAGAGGAGGGGTGAAGGTAAACGGTTGATGAGATAGTCGGCAGTGAGTACACAATCGCCCCAAAAGATGAGGGGGATGTTGGATTGAAAACGTAAAGCACGGGCCACTGTAAGAATATGACGATGTTTGCGTTCAACGACCCCATTCTGTTGGGGGGTGTAAACACAAGTGCGTTGAAGTTCAATGCCATTAGATTGAAAATAATCTCGCATGGAGAGGAATTCAGACCCATTGTCTACTTTAATGGTTTTAACTGTAGCATGGAATTGAGTGTGAGCAAAAGTGATAAAAGACTTTAAGAGATTTTGTGTCTCAGATTTTTTAGACATTAAAAATACCCAAGTACATCGGCTAAAATCATCCACAATTGTAAGGAAGAAACGAGCCCCAGAGTGAGTGGGAATTTTGTAAGGACCCCATATGTCACAATGTAATAAAACAAACGGGGCATGAGTTGATATGGAACTTAAAGGAAATGGGAGTCTGGTCTGTTTGGCTAAAGGACATACACTACAATTATTGTCAAGGGAAATAGCATTAGAAAGTAATAAAGAAGAAGCTAATTTAAGACGAGAAGGGGATGGATGTCCGAGTCGTTGGTGCCATAAATTGGAAGGATGAGAGACGTGATGAGAGGTAGGTGTCCGATGGATAGGCGACATGTAGTAAAGACCACCACGCATCTTACCCGAACCAATCATCTTCCCTGAAGCCAAGTCCTGCAAAACACAAAAGGTGGGAAACAAAATAGCACAACAATTGAGAGAGTCAGTGACTTTGCTAGCGGACATGAGATTGAGATTAAAGGACGGAACACACAAGATATCGGTTAAAGTTATATCAGAATTAAATGGTATTGTACCAGTGCAAGTGATTGGGATTGAAGAACCAGTGGGCAAATTAACAACGGGTATAGATGGAGGTTGGGTGTTAGAAAATAAAGTGGAATCAGAACAATATGATCAGTAGCTCCGCTATCCAAGATCCATGGCTTAGTAAACACAGAATTAATGGAAGTAACAGAAAAAGAATTCGGACCTGCGGCGTTTGCATAAGTGTTCCCATTACCAGAAGAAAGCAAAGAGAGAGCATGAGTTAACTGTTGAATTTGATCCGCAGAGAGTGCACTTAACGGATTGGAAGATGCAGGAGGATGTGTTTGCTGCGGCATGGATGGCCTTTGAGGGCTTGAAGTTGTTTCCGCTGCATGGGCAGCAGGACGGGAAGAAGAGCCTCCTTGAGGTCGTTGCTTTCGACCAGTTTTGTTGCCATGGCCTCCATTGGGATTGGGCACCCATGTTCCATTCTTAATTTTGCACCTATCCTCTGTATGTCCTCTTTTGTCACAAAAATTGCAATGATATTTTAGAGTACGGCAATTGTCGATGGTGTGTCCCTCGCGGTTGCAATGATCGCAGCGCTGATCAGAGCGAGTTTGTGCCGCGGCAGCAAGAGAAAAATTGTCGGATGGCAATTGGTTGCGTTGTTCCGAAGACAACTGGCGTTGTTGTTCATGATTGCTGACAAATGAATAAGCTTGATGACTGTTGGGCAATGGTGTCATCATGAGAATGGTAGTGCGAACGGTGTCATGAACATCGTTGAGGCCCATAAGAAATTGCATAAGTCGGTATTTTTCTCGCTGCTCATGATGCTTGTCCATCAGGTTGTAGATGATGGGGTCTTCATATGCATCGAGTTGCGTCCAGAGATGCTTGAGTTCTGTAAAGTACGTTGAGACCGTCATGGAGCCTTGGGATAGAGAAGCAATCTGTTTATGGATTTGGTAAATTGTTGGTGTGTTTTGCTGTGAGAATTGATGCTTGAAATCCTCCCAAATCTTGTACGCAAATTGGGCATGGACAACGCCTTTTGAGAGATGAGACTCTACTGAATTTGAAATCCATGATAGTATCATGCTGTTGCATTGTGCCCATAAGGCATAGTCACCTGGTTTTTCGTCTTCTGAAGGGGGTTTGATGGATCCATCAATGAACCCAATTTTATTTTTGGCTCGTAGGGCATGAAGCATAGACTTGCTCCAGGAAGAATAATTAGTCCCATTCAGTTTTTCAGAAACAAGCACATGGCCAGGGTGATCTGAAGGATAAACATAGTATGGATTTGATAATTCCATACTCGGGTAGCTGGAATTGTTTTTGTTGGGATTGGATGTTTGGTTGTCGGTCATGGTGTTTGTATTTTGCTAGGGTTTGATGAAGTGGATCGAAGAGCCTGTGATGATACCAAAATAAGAAAGAGCCAGGGTGTTCCTGGGTTTGATATATGGAATAATATGTGAAGGAATAATATGGCTGAATGCTTTCTGTATATTGAACAGAGGCTATGTAGCCCATATATATACAAATACAAGAGGTAAAGTCAAATCCTTATTCTTAACCTATAAAACCATGATCCGCACAATATATGGAATAGCCTTTCCTAGTTTAGACAAATACAACATCATACATTAATTACAATATATTCTTAATAAAAAGGTTTGGAAGGCACTTTAGTAAATTAGTTCAATGTTGCAAACTTATACAACTAAGATAAATTTATCATTTATCGAACGTTAAATAAGGTCATTGTCATATTCATGTTTCATGCATTGAGATCATTGACGACAATTATGCACAAAACCTAATTAATGTCATATAAGTGTCAGTCAAAACACGTAGATGTGACGGCCGGCCAGAACAAAAAATCACTCAATTTTGTTTAATAAGATTACAGGAGCATTTTATCCAATGTGATAACTTGTTCGTGTAGTTCGTCTCCTTCGCTTTGTAAGAAACATTGCCATTTGGCTTGAACATCGTATAACCAAGTTTGGGGTACATATCTGAAGCGTGTATGAATTGATTAGAAACACGTGTTTGGTTTGGCTGTGGAATTCGAGTATCCGAGTGACAACAACTTGGTCGTGGCCGGTCCGAAATCGCCATTGGCTCGGTGGGTGTGTGATGGGGGCGAATATACTCATAGAGTGAGGTATTGAGATTTGAATGGTGGAAATATTAGCTACTTGAGCGCCAAGAAGATATGTTCAACCTGCTCCCCATAAGAAACAGAGGAGGGTGGGATTTAGTGGTAGTAAAAAAGTACAGGCAAATATTTTTCAATTTTAACGGCACGGAATTTTCATAGCCAATTTTCTATTTATTTTTTATTTTTTATTATGAACTCATAAAGTGCCTTTGATAAAACTCTTATTTCACACGTAGTGTGTGTGTGTGTGTGTTTTTTTTTTTACATTTATAATATTTTTTCACTATCCAAACTTATTTTTTATGATTTTAAATTTTTTAGTGGATCAAAGGCCTGCCATGTCATTGTTTAACAGAAATTTCAATGGATAGACTAAAAGAAATATGATTTTGGAAGCCAGTCATAACTTTAAATATGAAAGTGAGACGAAAAAATTAAGGGTAACAAAGTGCAAATTTGACGATACATTTTAGGTAGTAAAAGTGAAAATTACCTGGAAAAGGAAGAGTGCAGTTTTTACCTTTAAACAATGCCTCAATTATGAGTAACTTTATACCAAAAAACAATTAGGCAAAAGCACTGGTCTAAGGGCTGGTTTAGTATTGCTGTGCTTTGAAAAAAAGCTGCTTCTGCTGTGTTGTGAGAATAAGCAGCTGTGAAATAAAGCAGCAGAGTGTTTGGTAAACTTTTTTGTAAAAGTGCTTTTGAAAAAAAAAGCAGTATTAGAGTGTTTGGTAAACTTTTATGTAAAACAGATGTGAAAAAAAGCCGGTTTTTCAAAGCTAGGTTTTGCAGCTTCTTGTTTTTGGCTTTTTTTCATCCAAAACTGTGAAAAAAAGCTGAAGCTGAGTGTTTACCAAACACAAAAACAGCTCCCAGCTTTTTTTGATAGCAGCCTTTTTCAAAATCACCTCAGTACCAAACCAGGTCTAATAGTTGTGAAATGTTCCCACGAGGAGCCTTTGTTTCGTGACAATTGGAAACAGCACTGTGTCTGAACAAACGCTGGTGTGTGTGTATATATCTATCATTAGATTAAGAACTAATTAGTTATATTTGAACGAAGTTAAAATAAGAAGCTAGACCAATAACAAACATTAAACATACCAGCTAATAGGATTTTTAGGTACATGCGTAAAGAGGTTAAAATCACACAAAATACTTGTAAGAGAACATGGTAGTTGTAGTATAAACGGCTTAAGTAAGGTCGTTTTCTTTTGAGATTATTTAAAACAATTTATGAAAAACCAAAACTTTGGTTAATTATCTGAACGTAAAGATTGGAAAAGGTTGATTTTGAATTTAAAAGTATTAAAAACGAATTTTAATAAAAGTAATTTAGGGAAAGCAACTAATAACCAATTAAAAAGGAAACAAATCAAAGAGAAAAGGTTTTGAGAAACAAATGTGGAAAAGCACTAGGGTTCTGCCATCACTCTAACAATCCTACACAGTTCTTCTAATTCCTTATGAATTACACATGCATATTTTGAAGGTTAGGTTTTCCTAAAGTATGCCTTACTTGGAACCCCAAACATAGAACGTATATCTAACATGTAACCGGTCTGTGGCGTTCAGATCGAATGTGAACATGCAATACTCATTAAGTTTTGTGAAAACCTTTTGAAAAACCATATAACTCCTAAGACGTGTTGTTCATCCTAAGTAGTTACACATGTTAACCACAAGAAACCTTAGTCAATTTTAGGGACAGTCCTCCACCAAAATTGCATCAAATTACTTTTCTAAATATCCTAATGGTTGCGAATCACTAAGACAAATAGATAGTTTAAAGCACAGTGATTAACAATCCAAAACTTACATGCATAAATTCATAAGAAAATTAAAAAGAGACTACATATTCTTGCCAAGGATCATGGCTCACCCTAGCAAAGAGAATTAGCTATGCATATTCATAATTAAAATCAACATAATTGTATTAAACTAGAAAAAGAATGAAAACACTTGAAAGTATAAGTTTTGAAATCTCTACGCTTTAGCCAAAATCCTCTTCTCAAATCTTGCGTACCTCGAAGAGAAACCCTAGGTCTGCCAAAAGGCTTATTTATACTACTCTCAATAAAATCCTCCTAGTAAAAGGTCTTAGAATAAGACTAGGAAACTAAATAAATTGAAATAAAATAGGAAACATAATCCTAATTTGACTTGGTAAATTCGCCTAGAAATCTGTATAGCCACGTTCTGGACCCAAATCAGCTCTAAAACTGGCCCAAAATAGCTGGATTTAAAGCTTGAACTATTATGAACACTTCTCCAGACGGAGGCGAACCCATATAATGTCATCTTGGGCTCCAAAAAAGCAATTTAAGACTAGAAACATCACTTTTCAGTAACGCGCACTGCTCCTTTATTCAATCGCCAGAGAATAACTGCTTGGTAGAAAAATCCCAAATTTTTATACGAACAAGCCAAGAGACACACGAACGTTTTCCAATTTGAATCACTCCAAAATTCGTTCGTTTGGTCACGTTTTGCTCCAGAGGAAGTCAAATGTCCTATATTAAAAATATAAAATAAAGTATCAAAATTATACCAAAATAATTACTAAATTATACTAAATATAAAATAAAATATATAATATAATATTAACTCATCACCAGCCATCCTCCTCGACCTAGCAAAACACCAACTGGTGGTGCCAACTGGTAACCATCCGTCCCTCATCTCTCTCTCCACAAAAATTACGTACGGTATATTGGTGATATTTCTCTCTTTTTGTAATGATATTCCTTTGGTTGTGACTTTAGCCTAGATCCTGGCTCACCAATTTCGTCGTTTCAGAATAGGAAAACCGTCACCACTACCCTTGCACATATATAGTGGCTAGATATTTTCAACTTTGCAAAGAGAGAGAGAGAGAGAAAAAGAAAGAAGTACCTGTCATATGCATGTGATTCGTCGACACAAGGGGGTAGAGAGAGAGAGAGAGAGAGAGAGAGAGAGAGAGAGAGAGAGAGAGAGAGAGAGAGAGATGGGGGAGGGGTGTGTGCGGAATAGCGGTAGTGTCTGTCAATTACTTACAGACTTGGGCACCGCTGCATTCCACGTACGTCCATTTCAAACTATATATATCTTCTGCCAGTCCTTGCATGCTTCCACAGTGACTCGCACACATCGACGTGTTATGATCTAACACGCCTCTAAGGCCTACCCAATTTGCTTGCCTGCCGCTGGAGATAAAACATTTTTTATAACCATGACCTAATTGTGGTATTATTCTCACTTAGATGTTTGCTACATAGTCAAAAAATAAACACTGTTTAATAATTATTTGCCACTTGGCATCCTTAGTTACAAGAAAATTTCTCTCCTGCCACTGCCTGTAGTTTCGCTAGTGGTCCATTAAAGCGTGTAACGTTTGTTCATCCAATTACTTGGTTTGGCACTATGTAAATTGTTTTATCGCTTCTTTTGAAATGTTACGATTCTTGGATCACTTTACAGTTGTCCGTATGGAGGAAATTATATTCGATAAAGTTCACCACAGTTTTTAATTACACTTAACAACATTGTAGAAAGCCTATATATACATTATGCACCCCTGAATACATAACTACTCAAGAGTGTGTAAATTCGATCGTCATAAAAGATGGGTTCACAATCGCAGCATGAGCATGAGATAGAGAAGGGCCATGTAGTTTTGTTCCCCTTCATGGCGAAAGGCCACACCATCCCTCTCCTCAACCTGTCTCGCATCTTCCTCGCTCAGGGACTCGCCGTTACCGTCTTCACCACCCCCGCCAACCGCACCTTCATCCACCAATCCCTTCCCGCAGCCGCTAACGTGGTCCACATCTCTTTCCCTCAAAACATCGTCCCTGGAATCCCCGCAGGCGTCGAAAGCACCGACAAGCTCCCTTCAATGGACCTCTTCTTCTCCTTCGCCCTCTCAACCATCCACATGCAACCCGACTTCGAGCGAGCCCTCCAAACCCTTCCACGCGTTAGCTTCATGGTCTCCGACTGCTTCCTCTGGTGGACCGTCGACTCCGCTGCCAAGTTCGGTTTCCCCAGATTTGTTTTCTCTGGTTTCGGAAGCTACGCCTCATCCCTGTCTAGAGTCGTTGCTGTGAGCCGGCTCCTAGACGGGGCCGACTCCGACACGGAGTTAGTCACCGTAACTCGGTTTCCGTGGATCAAAGTTACCAAAAAGGACTTTAACCAGTCCACTATTACTGATGGTGTCCAACATGCATCCTCTGAGTTCATGATGAAAACATCGGAGTCAACCGCTCGTAGCTACGGTATGATAGTCAACAGTTTCTACGAGCTCGAAGCTGTGTTCGTTGAGTGCTGGAACACTGAGTATTTGCCCAAGGCCTGGTGTGTGGGTCCCTTTTTTAAGCTGGCACAAGATGAACCACACGATCGTGATGAAAAGGCGATCTGGATTGAGTGGCTGGACAAAAAGCTGGAGGAGGGAGGTAGAGTTTTGTATGTTGCGTTTGGGTCGCAAGCTGAGCTATCAGCTGAGCAGCTCCAAGAGATAGCTTTAGGGTTGGAAAACTCTATGGTCCACTTTATGTGGGTCATAAGAAGCAAATCCTACGCACCAGAGACCGCCGCGTGGGATATCAAAGGGTTTGAAGAGAGAGTGAAGGGGAGGGGAATGGTGGTTAATGAGTGGGTTGATCAGAGGAGGATTTTAATGCATGGGAGCGTGCATGGTTTTGTGAGCCACTGCGGATGGAACTCGGTGTTGGAGAGCATATGCAGCGGAGTGCCCATTCTGGCGTGGCCGATAATGGCGGAGCAGCCACTGAATGCCAGGTTCGTGGTGGAGGAGATCAAGGTGGGGCTGAGGGTGGAGACGTGTGACGGTTCAGTGAAAGGGTTTGTGAAGGCAGAGGGTTTGGAGAAGACGGTCAAAGAGTTGATGGTGGGAGACAAGGGGGAGGAGGTGAGGAAGAGAGTGAAGGAGTTTGCTGACATGGCAGATAAGGCTGTGAAGGAAGGTGGGTCGTCGTGGTCAACGCTGCAGTTGCTTATTGATGAGGCAACGCTGGCCAACAAGAATTTAGACAATCAGTCGGGAGGCTTCGAGCGTTTTCATTCTAATGAGAAGTGGTAAATAGCTAAGGTTTGTATGGAGAGATTTTTTAGTGTTGGGAACGGTTCGTATATCAAATATCATAATACAAGTAATTGCGGATTATGATATTTGGTGTACATACAAAAAAGTTCTTTTATGTATGGTTCTTTCAATAATGATCATTTGGTATAATCGAAGACCCTTTTCATTAACCTTAGAATACAGGGTGGAACATCACATGTCATTATACAACAAATAGATACTTGAAAAAAAAAAAAAAAAAAAAACAAAAAAAGCCCTTTCATCCAATTATATAATTGCATGTGATTTCACTCTGTATTCTAATGGTTTTTTTCTTAACAGTTTTTTGCTAACTTGGATTACCAATTGAACATAATTAAGTTATCAAAAGGACCCAGAAGAGCTAAACTATGAAACAAACTCAATTTCAATCCCTCATCGTTGCCTAACTTTTCACAGTTCCTAATGCAATCAAATAAGGGTCATGAAAAGCCTCAACCATCGTACTGTTCCTTTTCGGGGACTTACATAATCATTTCGTCTGGGGAAAGGATCATCTCCGGACCCAATCCCACCGGATCCATCTTCTTTAAGGGCCGAGTCGAAGTCATAGCTTCCCCAGAGTCGGCGTCGGCCTGGAGTCGGCTTTGTGGCCTCCCCGGAGCTAGGTGCTGACGATTCGCTGTTCTAAAGTTTCCTATAAACAAACAAAAAGAGTGAAGAAGAAGATTCAGAATAGAAGAAGAAAGGATTATTGAAGAAGAAAGAATTGAAGGAGTTGAGGAAGCAGAAGAAAAACTGCAGAGAAAAATGAAGAAGAAGGAGGATCCGAAGAATAGAGTTCTATTTCAACCGAGACTGATCATAACTGCTTAAATATACAATTGGAGTGAAACTCTTCTTTAAGCCACGGAATACCAGCACAAGCCCGAACAAATTCCCATTAAAATGAAAAAAAATTAAGTTTAGGTTATACTTTTAACATGTCGCAAGGGCATCAATTTCACCTGACCTTGTTAGTCATGCAATTCCGAAGGTTAAATTGTTAATATTCAAGTAAGGGAAAAATCATCAAATTCTTCCTTTCAATTGTATTTACATTAGATACATGTAAATACATGTCATGAAGTGGAGATAATTACCATTAAGTACATGTAAACGCATGCTACTTATCGTCAGAAAATTAACGTACATGCTACTTGTCTATATGGAAAACAAAAATTTTACTCTTATCACAATTTTCATATCATATTTGGACCACATTTCTAATCGAGATTGTCACATCATGGGATTGCTCTAGCCCCCATCACGCTTAACTTCGGAGTTCCAACGGAACCCGAAGCCAGTGAGCTCCCAAAAGGCCTCGTGCTAGGTAGGGATGAGAATATACATTTAAGGATCACTCCCTTGGGCGATGTGGGATGTTACAATCCACCCCCCTTAGGGGCCCGAAGTCCTCGTCGGCACACCACGGCCAGGGTTAGGCTCTGATACCAAATTGTCACATCCCGACCCGGGCGGGACTACTTCCCGGGCCCGACTCCACTACCGTAGCACGATATTGTCCGCTTTGGGCTTACCATTTCCTCACGGTTTTGTTTTTGGGAACTCATGAGCAACTTCCCAGTGGGTCACCCATCATGGGATTGCTCTAGCCCCCTTCTCGCTTAACTTCGGAGTTCCAACGGAACCCGAAGCCAGTGAGCTCCCAAAAGGCCTCGTGCTAGGTAGGGATGAGAATATACATTTAAGGATCACTCCCCTGGGCGATGTGGGATGTTACAGAGATGGTGTGTTAGTGGGCCCTATACATTTATTAGAGAGGTGGTATAAATGTTATACGAAAAATGTGGTAATTGGACGGTTACCCTTTTTTTTTCTTTTGGACTAAACAAGTAATTTTTAGTGCACTTGTAACACATATAGTTGTAATGTTTTTATTTCATTCAAATTATAACATGTATATTTATTTCTTTTCAATAAATACATTAATAAATTATGTCGTTCACTCTTATTGTATCAGAGTCAGGGAGCGGGCCCGTACATACACTCACTAATTGGATTCCACGTGAGGGGGCACGTTGAAATCCCACACCAGCTATAGAAAGAAAGAAAGAAGAGTTTAAATATCATAACCCCACTCCAACTAATACCGAGGTCTTTTGTGATAAAACGATAGATTTTGTAGGTGGTAATTAGCAAGTTAGGGACAGTATCGGTGTTATTGGAAGTGAGTTTTTGTTCCGTCTCTCTGATAATTCTACATGTACCCTAATTAGTCTTAGAGGTAATAATACTACAATCATCAATATAAAATTAACCCTGATGGGTACATGTTTCTTCTTCTTCTTCTTTTTTTTTTTGGAAACTTACATGTTTCTTCTTTGGTTTGGTCTGACTCATATGCTGTGAGCCCTACATGATATCCGCACATTTTTTTTTTCTCTATTTCGCGTACTTTTTGTTATTCGTATTTCTTAATTTTTATTTGATTTATTGAATTTGAAGTAAAAAATTCATTGAATGTGCAGATAGAGAAATTAAGAATGGCATAAATTCCCGGCTTAATGGTTGTTGAGTTGCATTCAAAGGGCAGACGGCGAATTTTCTCAATCATTCAAATTTTTTGATTTTTTTTATGTTGAAAATCGTGACAATCTTGACAATCTTGACACTTAGTACTTTTTCACGGTTAGATCTTTGATGATAAAAAAAAAACAAAAAGAACATATCAAACTGCTAAAAAGCCCGAAGTATCCTCCTGTTGACCCTAAAAATTACAAAACCTATGTGGCGCGCATGCCGAGTAACTAATAAGCTAACTACGTCCTTCGGTCGAATGCGGGGCGTGCCAACTCGTCGGCCGAGCTTGGCCGAGGAGTAAAAATTTGTTGATGTAGCTTTGAGCGCGTTGTTGACTTCTCTATCTTGCGATTGCGATTGAGGAATGAACACTCTCGGTCTCTGAGTTCTACAGCCTGAAGACAAGGCTGCTAATTCTGCGGAGTTCACAAGTCGTCCGAGCCCGATTCGGTCACTGTGATTATATTCGTAAGAGTATAAGCACGTCGAATCGAGACCAAACTATATGGGCACTGGTACTCAAACGTGATGTATGTCTTGATGGTGAATGTAGTTCGGCCGTCGGAATGCCAAACCCTGAAACTCACTTGCGAGTATCCAATCATAAAACCGCTCGGCGTCCAGTACGCCGAGTAATGCAATTCGTAACACCTGACTATGCCGAGAAGGCTAGTAAGGTGACCTCTGCCAATAAAGGTTCGAAAACCCTTCTCGACCGAGACTTAGATAGGTAACCGGTCGACCTCGACGCAGTGCTGTTTATCCAAACTGAAGGTGCTTCTTGGTCGGCTGATTCTGCGGCAGCAGTGCTGTTTATCCAAACTGAAGATGCTCGCCGGGTGCTTCCACAGTGCTGTTTATCCAAACTGAAGGTGTGTCGGCAGGAAACGAAAAGGAAAAATCTCAAGGTGTTTGAGAGGTTTTGCGCAGGGCAATTGTATGCTGATTTTGAAGGAGCTTTTCTATCGCATGATTTCTTGTATTTATAGTACCCCATCCCTCGAAATCGATTCTGATTTGGATTGGGAGTCCTTGTCCCATCTCGACTCTAACTCGAACAAACCTATTCCCACTGGGATTCTGAATTTTCCTTCTTTTCGAGACTCCATTCCTCACCAGTCAAGAATCCTGGTCGCACCAGGACTTTCTCGGCCTTTTCTATTTATCCGGACTACTTAGGATAGGTTTTGGCCTACCCTGCCAGCTTGCCCGGGATTTATTATTCGGCCCATAGTAACTTGGGCCGAGCACATCCTGCTGCTCGGCCCAACAATAATATTTTGGGCCCAAACATTGCCCCCTCGCTTCTGAGGTCGCCGACTGTTAACTCATGGTCGGGCCTCGGCCTTGAAGAAGCGAAAACGTTTATTGCTTTTTTTTTTTTTTTTTTTTTTTTTTTTTTTTTTTTTTTTTTTGGATTTTACTTCCCTAATGACCGTTATTCCTGCGCATTTATGAGACATGATTGCACTTTCCTCGTTGCCCCCAACGCGTGGCCACGTGTCGATTTCCGCCGTTCTTAAAACTTTCAATCATGGGCCTCGAAACCGTGCACTAACTGGAACGTCTTATCCTCATTAATGCCTTAAAACTGTCGCCGCACGCAATCGTGCGTCCTGGATTTTCGACTCCTCGATCCCCTCTTCGCAGGTTCCCAAAATATCCGAAATGATTGGGGACCTTCCCGGTTAAATTTCCCCCCAATTTGAACCAGTGCTTTTTTGAATTCCAGACGTTTGATCTTCATTCTGAAAAGCCTATAAATACCCACACTCTTGTTATTCGCCTCTTACGCTTTCAGAAATTCTAAAATCTCAAATTCCTCATCCTTATTCGTTCAAATCAAACCTTTCAGTTCTTCCTTCTGCAATTATTTTCTCCAGTTCTTCCAAATTCTCTCCTACCTTCTGCATTAATGGCCTCCTTTATCTCGAAACTCTCTGATGAAGTCAACAAGTGTAAAGATTTCATCGATCGGAGCGCCGTCAAGACGCTGCGATTTGAAAATGACATGGCCACCACCCACCAGATCCTGGGTCCCCTCTTCAGAGACGCAGTGCCGTCGTCTATCACTGACCTGCTCAAGGAGCAGTGTTTAACACCCCTACTGCAGGGGTTCGACTGGTCGAAGTGGGCTCTGGCGCAGCTTCAGGGAGCCTGGCCCTCGACCACCACGGCTTGGGCTGCCTGGGTCGACCGGATGAGCACATTCTTCTCCAAGGATTGGAAGGCTCTCGGCATCTACGATGCCATTATTCTGTCAACCATGGAGATTGCCATGGATAAGGAGCTGCTTATGGCGGCCCTGAGTTTATGGTGTTCGGCTACCAACACCATGGTCCTGCCTTTCGGCCCTCTCGGCCCCACAATCCTCGACGTCTCGGCCATCCTTGGGACTTCACCGACCGGTCTTCCAATTGACGCCGCCCTTTCCGGATACCCTTCTCCCCTCGACCTGAAGGCATTATTCGACGAAAGGGCCGTCGAAACGCTAAGCCGGGGTGATCGGGAGCCCTCAAGGGAAGAAGTTCAGAAGCTCCACAAGAACTTCTTTAACTACAACACTCTCATCCTTCATTTCGCCGGTCGAGGCGAGGAAGGCCTTAGGAAGGGAGAGCACGAGGCCTTCCTCTTCTACTGGTACAACAAATTCATTTGTTGTACCAGGTCGAATAAGTGCCTGGTGGAGAACATGCCGGTGGCCCAGGCACTGGCTAATGGTCGCCCGCTAGCGCTCAGTCCAGCCATACTCGCCAATCTCTACCGTTGCCTGGCCGAGGCGACCATTGGCAAGATCGACCCGCACCAGAACGGACCCCTCTGGGTGTTCCAACTCTGGTTGCAGGTTTACTTCTCTACTCTTCGACCGGAGGTCCCTGCCTTCCAGCGAACGGCCGCCATCGGCCTATTACAAGTCATCGATGTATTTCCGGATTTTTTTGTGATTCAGTACAGCGGTTAGTCCTTGAATTTAGAAAGAATATAGAATAAGAAAGAGCCCTCTTCAAATTTATAGTAGTCGGCCTCTCGACCGGCACCACCTCACCGAGCCGACGAGGTTTTCAAACACTTCCTCGGCCTCGACGTCCTCTCGGACGACGAGTTCCTGGTATGCCGGCGCCAGGAGTACCCATCCTCGCTCAGGCTCCCTACAGCAGCATGGGCCGAGTCCGAGGATGTGGGCATCCGCCAGTGCTGGGGGTCGTTCGTCCTGGCTCGCGACCTTCCCCTTGGTTGCGATGTCCGCCGAGCTAGCTGGGAGGTCTACCACCCTCATTTTGTCGCCCGGCAGCTCGGCTATCTTCAAGGCTGCCCCGTCCCCCTGCTCGCCTCTCGGTCTCTCCTGAGTCGGGGGCGTCTTACCGGTTCCTCTGAAAGGGAATGTAAGACGTCAGACCAGGAGTTCCAAGAGAAGTGCAGGAAATTTCGGCTTCGGCCGACGGTTCCTGAATCTTTGGGAACTGACACCTTTGGAGACTGGTGGGAGGAGTATACCGGCGACTTTTTCGGCGCCCCGGCCGAAGATCTGGTGAGGAAGATCTTTGGTGACCGTCCCAGGTCAACATCCTCGACACAACCTAAGGAGTCGGCCCAAGGTAGTCTTTCCGTTTTTCTTTCCTCTCTTTGGTTTTATTTATTATCTTCGTTATTAATTACTTTGCTCTTCAGGGGGTCGAGGGTCGAGGACGGTCGAGGTGGTCGCCGCGGTGGCAAGGGCGAAGAAGGCGCCCACGAAGAGGACCCTTGTCACCGAACGGTCGGTCCCTGCCAAACGCCCCCACCGAGGGGCCGAGCCGGCGGAAGAGGCCCCTCGCCCTTCTAAACGCGTCAAGAAATTGGCGAAGAAGGGCGACCGGGAAATTCATGTCGTCCCCAGTGACACTACTGGGACGCCTGCTCCTGCTGGCTCTCCAACTGTGCCGGCTGCCCCGGCATCCCCAACCTCGAATCCTCCAGCCGTCTCCCAGGCCGATCCAATCGTCGCACCCGCTCCAGCTTCGGAGCCGGTCGTGGTGCCGGGAATGGGGAAGTCGGCTACGCCTGCCGAAACACCCTCGTCTCCGACGGTCGTTTTGGAGGTATAATTCTGCTTCCACCTTTTTCTTTAGGTTTCTGGTCGTAATACTAATTGTTTTCTTTTTGTTCAGGATGTTGAGAGCGAGAGTGACGAAGTCCCGCTGGAACGCCGTCGTCGACCAGTCAACTCTCCTCCCGTCCATCCTCCTCCGGTCGTCGGGGCGACCGCTCGACCACGTCCTACTGCGGCGGATCGTGGCAAGAGACCTATTGCCGATCCTGAGGCCACGGCCGAAACACTGATCCACCCCCAGGACGAAGACCCTCCCATTCCTCCACAGGAAGTCTCTTCGGCCTTTGTAAGTCTCGCTTTTTGTTGTGTTGATTTTTTTTGTGTGGCACATGTTTTTAAAAGACTATTAAATGTCAGGTGCCCGAACATTCATTTCACCGGCAATTTTATGCGCCGAGGGGCGTTGTCTATATTTCCTGGCCGCCGTCGTGGCCATCAAATGTAGATGACCTCCATCGGCCGCGTGAATTGCGTGGCGGTCTAAGGCACTGGGCTCGGCCATTAAGTTCCCTGGGTTCGAGCAATGACCCAGAGGGCATGGCCGAAGTCTCCTCTCGGCAGGTCTAAAACAATCCCCCTTTTTCTTTATGCACTATATCACGACGTCTTACTTTCCCTCAAAGTTTTCCTTTTATGTGCAGCCATCGTGGGAAGTGGAGCTCGACGCTCTTCTTCAGAGCACGACCGGTGAGGCCGGCTCTTCTGCTGCTCCCGCCGAACCATCGGGCGCCGTGCCCGAGGCCGAAGTCTTCGTGAAGCTGCACGAAGTCCTGTCTCTTAATGCCTCCCAAGCTCTCCGATGCAAGGGCCTTGACTCTGTTGGAGAGTGTCTCAACGACCTTGCCAGCGGTGGTCACCTGAGCACGGAGAATATCTCTTTCCTCACCGACCTCCTGGAGCGGACTCGGCAACACTTCTACATCTTCGAACGAGCCCTTCAAGCCGAGGATGACTTGAAGGCTGCCAAGGTCGCGCAAGAGACCGGCCGAGCTGAGATGGAGGCAATCAAAGCTAAGAAGGCGAAGCTGACCGAGTTTGATCACCAGATTTTTGACCTCCAGCGTCAAATTTCTAACCTTCAACGGCAAAGGTCTGCTGCTGCTGCCGAGCTTGAGAATGACTTCGAGACCAACAAGGCTCGGCTGACGGCCTTCGCTGCTGGTGCATGGCATGTCCAGCAGCTGCAGTTCAACAGGAAAACCAGGCAGGCTGAGATCATCCTGGGCGAAGCGAAGTGGCTGGAGCTAAAAGCTGCCCTTGAGACTTTCCTCCCCTCGACCCCTTAGGAATTCACCATTGTATTTGTATTTGTTCTTGTAATGATTTTTGTTATCAATACAATGGTCGTTTTGCTATCAATACAATGGTCGTCTTGCTATCAATACAATGGTCTTACTCTTGCATTTCCCATGTAATTGGATAGTACTTCTTTAAAAACTTTCCATTAATCGGCAATTTGTGAAATGAACCCGTCCGATCTCTTAGATGATATGCCCCCTTGCCGAGGACCTTGTGAACGATGAATGGCCCTTCCCAATTTGGCGACCATTTACCAAATCGGGGGTCTTTAATCCCAACGGGCAACACAGTTTGCCAAACCAATTCTCCCTCGTCGAACGTTTTTTGTCTTACACGCTGATTATACGCTCACTCGACAATTTTCTTTTGTGCTACTAACAAGTTACCCGTGTCGATTCGACTTTCTTCTAAGTCTTCTAACTCTTGTAGCATCGCTTGACTATATTCAATACTGTACAAATCACTCTGCTCGATTACTCGCAACGAACTTATACTCAATTCGACCGGTAACATAGCGTCGTGTCCATAAGTTAACGCGTAAGGAGTGGTTCCAGTGGCCGACCGAGGTGAAGTTCGGTATGCCCATAATGCTTCATTTAACTTCAAATGCCACAAACCAGGTTTCTCTTTTACCGTCTTTTCAAGGATGCCGATCAACACTTTATTGCTTGCCTCGGCCTGCCCGTTGGCCTGTGGGTAGTACGACGTAGATTGCTCGAGTCGGATATTCAAACTTGCCGCGTATTCCTTAAACCTATCGACCGTAAATATAGTGCCATTATCAGTTATGATCGTTTCCGGCACGCCGAATCTGGTCACAATATTCTCCTCTACGAAGTTGCATACCTCTTTAGCAGTTAATTCGGCGTATGACCTTGCCTCGACCCACTTAGTGAAATAGTCAGTTGCTACAATTATCCATGCGTGTTTCGCTGCCCCCGATGATGGTGTGATTTTGCCAATTACATCCATTGCCCAACCCTTGAACGGCCACGGTTTAGTAACCGAGTGTAGCAATTCGGCCGGGGCTCTCTGCACGGGTCCATGAATTTGGCATGATACGCATCTCCGTGCATACTCGATGCAATCCTTTAATATATTGGGCCAAAAATAACCGTGTCGTCGGAGCAACCAGCGCATCTTTCGTCCAGATTGGTGTGCTCCGCAAATTCCTTCATGTACCTCGGCCATTACTTAGGCAGCCTCGTGTGGGCCGAGGCACAATAGTAGTAAACCATCCTCGCCCTTGCGATATAATTCATTTTGATACGACACGTAATTCGTGGCGAGCACCTTCGTTCTTCGATCGTGTTTCCCATTGGGGTTATCGAGGTACCGTAACATCGTCTTTCTCCAATCATCTGGTTCTACTTCGACGACACATACTTCTATGGGATCTCCTCGTTCTAGTAGGGATGAGAGCGACATTACCCTTGTACGTATTACGTGCGCGCGTTGGAGAGTTTGCTGATTGATCAAGGCGGGGTACGAGCGTTGACCCGTGGTCGCAATTCCCACAATTCGACCTAGTTTGCCCCCCATGAGTTGTGCTCCGGAGGCGATCTGGGCGAGTTCGTCGGCGTCAGTATTGTGGATACGTGAGATGTGTTCAAATGTGATCCGTTCGAACAACTCGGCCAAGTAGGTAGCGACCATGTGATAGGGAGCTAAAGTACAACTCATGCAACGAAACACTCCGTTCAGTCGATTAATTACAAGTTCGGAATCACCGAGGACAAGAACGCGGGGGGCCCGCAGATCGTGTAAAACATGGAGGCCGATAATAAGGGCTTCATATTCGGCCTGATTATTGGTACAGCTGAAATCTAACTTGAGAGAAAAATACCATCGGCAGTGGTCAGGTGACTGAATTGCGATGCCGATACCCGCCGAGGTCGAAGTACTGGAACCATCAAAATGCATAGTCCAATGGGTATCGCGTGTGGTAACGAAACCGATGTCGACGTCGCCTCCCTCAAAACCATAAGGGGAAGGGTGCTGTGCCAGGAAGTCAGCGAGGGCTTGCCCCTTGACGGCCTTTTGGGGTACATACTGAAGGCTGAACTCGGATAAGGCGAGCGTCCATTTCCCGATTCAGCCTTTGACAATGGGCCGAGTCAGCATGTAACGAATGACGTCTGTTTGGGCGATGACCTGCGTAACTGTTGGGAGCATGTAATGCCGAAGCTTGGATGCGGCAAAAAACAACGCTAAGCAAAGTTTTTCGACAGGTGAATAATTAATCTCTGGGGGATTCAGGTTTCGACTAAGGTAAAAGATAGCTTGTTCACGCCCGACATTATTATCTTGCGCGAGGAGGCAACAATTGGATTCGGCGGCTGCCGAAATGTATAATTTAAGGGGTTTGTTGCGACAAGGTGGAACGAGCACGGGCGGAGTGGAAAGGGCCACCTTGATTTGCGTAAACGCAGTTTGATGCTCTTCGCGCCATTCAAATCGGTCAGTCTCCTTCATTTTAAGGAGCGTAGAGAATGCTTTCATTTTACCGGCCGAATTGGCGATGAAACGTCGAAGGAAATTGATCTGCCCGAGTAACGACTGGAGCTGTTTCTTTGTCGTCGGAGGTGGGGCGCTAATGATGGCGTGAGCTTTATTTTCATCGACCTCGATGCCGCGATGGTGCACCAAAAATCCTAGGAAATTACCGGCCGAAACACTGAAAGCGCACTTGGCCGGGTTCATTTTGAGGTTGTTCTTGCGCATGCGAAGGAACGCTTGCCTCAGGTCGTCCAGGTGTGTTTGACGACGTTTGGATTTTACGACCACATCATCGATATAAACTTCGACGATTGTACCGATTAAGTCGTGGAAGATCATATTCATGGCTTGTTGGTATGTGGCGCCGGTATTCTTGAGGCCGAAAGGCATGACTACCCATTCGTAAGTACCAAGTGCCCCCGGGCAACGGAAAGCCGTCTTGTGGACGTCAGCTTCGGCGATGAAAATCTGGTTGTAACCCGCATGACCGTCCATAAAAGATAACAGTTCATGATTAGCTGCGACATCAATTAATAAATCTGAGATCGGCATCGTATATTCGTCCTTGGGAGTAGCCAGATTTAGATTACGGAAATCGATGCAAATGCGAAGGGCACCGTTTTTCTTTAACACGGGGACGATATTGGCCAACCATTCGACATACCGAGCGGTCCTAATAAATCCGGCTTTTAGAAGCCGAACTAATTCTTCCTTAATGCCGAGTTGTACTTCGTTCGAAAATCGGCGAGAAGGCTGTCGAAAAGGCTTACACCCCTCCTTGATGCGTAGTTCATGCTCTACAAGGTTTCGGTCGAGGCCTGGCATTTCATGATAACTCCACGCAAAGCAATCTTTAAATTCATGGAGTAGCTTCCGGAGTTCGACCTTCATGGATGGTGGGAGTAACGCACTAATAAACAATGTTCGAGGATCCTCGGCCGTGCCTACGTTAACTTCCTCTAACGGGTCCTTGACTTGAGGTCGATGGTCTTCGAGTTCGGCCGGCGCAGCCTGAACTTTATCGAAAGATAGAACGGGGCCGTTATCTGCTTCGGCCAGAAATTCGATTAAATTGACGCCAGAATGTGGTTGCTTGGTAATGGCGTACCAATGGGCCAGCAGACGTTCCATTGTAGATGAAACCGCGGCCTGACGCCGTTCTTGCATGGTGTGCTCAATCATCGGCATTGATGACTAAGTTCGCCAAGCCAAGTCTCGCCGAATCCTGTTGGACAGTCTCGGCGCCGACCTCAATCACTTTTTGTACTGAAATTCTCGTCGGCCGTCCATCCTCGTTAAGGCCTTGGAGGGTGATGTAGCCGACGTGATCATCATAATAGCGAGCCTGAATCATGTTGGTTTCAAATGGTTGGTTATCGGCTGGGTGAACTACGACCGATTTGCCATCCCAAAAGATGAGGACTTGGTATAATGATGAAGGAATGCAACTGGTTTGGTGGATCCAGTCGCGACCAAGTAATGCGTTATAATCGGTCTTGGAATCAATGATAAAGAATGCCGTCATGTGTTGACGACCGGCAATGCTAACTTCCAACGGGAGCACCCCTTTGGTCTGAGATTTGTCACCAACAAAGCTGCTCATAGTGATCCCTGACGGAATGAGTTCATTATCAGAACGGCGTAAAGCCTTCATGACAGATATTGGCATAATGTTGACTGTGGCTCCACAGTCGACAAATACTTTAGAAATGGGAAATCCTTCGATGTGAGCCATGACGTACAACGGCTTCAGGTGTTGTAGATTAACCGAGGGGGAGCGGGGAAATAGCTCAGCCAAAGCTGCCTTAAGGTTGTCCCCGCTTTGGTTTTCTCTGTCGTCGTCGTTTGCGACGAAGTCTACTTGTGTTGCTTCCTCGGCAACTACGTCCCCGTCCAAGAAACTTGACTGGTGGGTACTTGGTTGGAATTCAGCTGGTAGAACGTGGACCATACTGATCTCCATATGTTCGAGGACCGAGGGGCCCATTGGGTCACGGTCGTCGTCTTCTGCAGAACTATCCCCCGTAGCAGTCGACGGGACATCCTCGATCAAACTTTTGAGTTCCTCGGTAAGAACCGGTATCTGAGACGTGGGAACCAAATCGAGTGCGGGTGGGCTATCTCCTTCGACGATGTTGACTGCCGAAGATTTACGTTGGTCCTTTGTTACACGGGCTCGTTCTTCATAAGCAATACGGGCGTTCCTCGTGTCTAGATATGTATCCAACAGTGCTATCCGTTTTTCTTCGTCGGCCGTGAGGCCGAAGAGCGATACAGCCGAGAAAACTTCGAAGTGATAACGTAAATGCTGGAGGTCGTCAAGCGAAAAAGGTAATTCGGCAGCGTCGATGTCTGTATAGGGATCGACCTCAAAACCAAGGACCCGAGCCTCCCGTATATGTTGGAACCTAGCTTTAATTGCTGGGTCGGAGGTTTTTTGGATAATTTACTCGGCATCAGGGCAAGTTAGAGCTAAGTCGATGGCTTCCTGACATGCCTTGGGGAGTCCGTACAAGTCATTTGCGGAATATTTCTTGTGAAACTCTCGCATGTATTCCAGGGATTCACCGAGGAATGGAGGGTGTAAGTTGCGCCGTATTTTGATAAACGGCTCGCGTGGTGGTAACGGAGAAAGTTTCCTTTCGGCCTCTTGTCTAAAGTACTCTAGACGAGCTCTCGTTTCCCCAGGCCGGAGAAGGATCTTGATACGTTTCTCAGCCTCCTCAATGGTGGTTTCGAAACCGGCAGCTGCTACTTTCTTCCCTTCGGCCAACTCGGTCATGATAGTCGGGGTTGGCCGTTCGCTGATGTTGTCCACGACCTTTTTTGGTTGCCACTGGTTGGCCGGGCCGGCCTGCGCTTCTCGTCGCCGAGCCATGCAATCTACCCGTTGACGACGATGTTTTTGGGATTTGGACAGCGCCGTATACAAGCCAGTCGGAGAATTGTAACTGTACCAGCGTTGATCCGATGTCCTTGGTGGTTTGAAAGTTTTGCGATCGGCTGGTAAGCCCAAACTGTTGGTATTGCGCGAGTAATAATCCTCATTATAGAAAGGTGCGTCGAAATCAAGACGCCGCCTGACCGAGGTCTGGTCTTTCGGCTGTACTTGTGGGCCGAGTCGATCAAACACTTGACGTCGTGGACCTAATCCCTTTGATGATGTTGTAAGGGCCGTGGGTGGTGTTGAAGATGTCTTCTTCCCAGGTTCAACTGGTGTTTTACAATGGTCACATAAAACCTTTGATCCATGAGTTTCGTCGGAAGTTGACCTCGTCATAGGTTCATCGGCGGGTGGCCCCGATTGTTCCGTTGGTGGTGCATTTGAAAAAATATCAAGCTGTAGTCTTGTGCGACCATTCCGTTTATGGACATGTTGCACCGGGACGTATTCGGCCTTCCCTTTGGTTTTAGGAAGGTGAGCATCCACCATACCAATCGTTGTTGAAGGGAAAGGGTTAACGTCGACCGCCATCTTTTCGGGAAATTTCAACTTTCCTTTTTCGATCCAACTTTGAATTGTGTCCCGGAACACAACACAATTATTGGTTGCATGCTTATTAGAATTATGATACTTGCAGTATATCTTTCCTTTTAATTCATCGGCCTTAGGGATAATATGTCCCGGCCGAAGCTTGATGATTTTTGCTGCCAATAATTGATCGAAAATTGCATCAGCTTTGGTGATATCAAAAGTGTATACTTTTGATGACTTACTCGTTTCCTCGGCGGCCAAACGGGTTTTGGCGTCTTTGGTATTTACTTGCGCCAAAGCCTTGCAAACATAGGGTTTGTCTATTACTATCTCGGCCGCATCCACACTAGCATACTGAGGTTCTTCACTTTCGCCCGATGCATAGCTAACCGTGGGGTTCTTATACAACGTCCCCCGGGATGGTGACTTTGATATCTTTTCTTCTCGGAGCAAATACTCATATTGTTCGACGTGTTGAGCAAGTTCGTACATATCTCGAATATTTGCCCCCAGAAACTTCTTTTTGTACTCCACGTCTAATCCGTTAAGGGCGATCCTGACGAACTCCACCTCAGGGAGTGGTACTCGGCACCAATTCATGGCCGACTTAAACCTTGTTAAGTACTCCATTGGAGATTCGTCGGATGCTTGAGCCATCCTGGCTAAGGATGATACGGACATCTCCATCCCTGGCCGATAGAATTGTTCATGGAACTTTTCGACTAACTCTTCCCAACTCTGCACAGAATTGGGTGGAAGATTAATGTACCAGGCGAAAGCTGAGCCTGTCAGTGAAAAATTAAACAAACGTAGTTTGTAGAAGTCGCTGTTAACGTCTCCACACTGCGCTGTGAACCGAGCCACATGTTCTAATGAGGATAGAGACGATTCTCCGGCCAAAAGGCTGAAATCATGGATCTTAAATCCTCGTGGGTATTCAAACCTTTCTACATAAGCCGGGTATGGATGGATGAATTTTGGAAACTTCGGCCCTTTCTTCAGGGCCGAATCAATCATTCTCTGGACTTCGGTCATGTTTACGGAAGCGGCTTCTTCTCCCTGGCTTGGTCCTTCGGATCTATTTCCTGGTCCTCTTCTTTCTAAGGGGACTGGCTGCGGCCGAGCGGACCCTCTCTCGGCTGGTATGAGCACATTCGTCGAGAGCTGCCGAGGTTGGCCGACCTGGCCATCTTCGAAGGCTTTACTAACCAATAGTTCAAGCATTCTGGTCTGTGTATCGTTGTTACTTCGTACTGCTTCTAGCAAATCATTCATTTTTTTACCAATCGACTGCTCGACCTGACGATACTGTTCATCCAGTCGTCTCCTAAGGAATGTCCTAGTTGGTGGATCGGAACCTTCCCCACCATCGTCATCACAATCTTCCACAATCCCTTCCATGAACATTCCAGCCGTTTGATTCGGGACTGCTGGGTTGTGAGGTTGCCCGCCGAGACAAATTTCATTCTCTCGGCGTGTTACACTTGTGGCCTCGGGTGGCGCAACTATGATCGGATTTTTTGTAGAGTGCAAATCCTGCCCAAGGCCTTGCACTGGCAAGTCAGTCGTTGACTTTCCCATGGTTGTTTTCTGCTTCGTAGACTGTGTCTCAATGGTCATGAACTCCGAAGGTTTAGCACAAAGGTCCCACCGGGCGTGCCAAAACGTTGACCCTAAAAATTACAAAACCTACGTGGCGCGCAGGCCGAGTAACTAATAAGCTAACTACGTCCTTCGGTCGAATGCGGGGCGTGCCAACTCGTCGGCCGAGCTTGGCCGAGGAGTAAAAATTTGTTGATGTAGCTTTGAGCGCGTTGTTGACTTCTCTATCTTGCGATTGCGACCGAGGAAGGAACACTCTCGGTCTCTGAGTTCTACAGCCTGAAGACAAGGCTGCTAATTCTGCGGAGTTCACAAGTCGTCCGAGCCCGATTCGGTCACTGTGATTATATTCGTAAGAGTATAAGCACGTCGAATCGAGACCAAACTATATGGGCACAGGTACTCAAACGTGATGTATGTCTTGATGGTGAATGTAGTTCGGCCGTCGGAATGCCGAACCCTGAAACTCACTTGCGAGTATCCAATCATAAAACCGCTCGGCGTCCAGTACGCCGAGTAATGCAATTCGTAACACCTGACTATGCCGAGAAGGCTAGTAAGGTGACCTCTGCCAATAAAGGTTCGAAAACCCTTCTCGACCGAGACTTAGATAGGTAACCGGTCGACTTCGACGCAGTGCTGTTTATCCAAACTGAAGGTGCTTCTTGGTCGGCTGATTCTGCGGCAGCAGTGCTGTTTATCCAAACTGAAGATGCTCGCCGGGTGCTTCCACAGTGCTGTTTATCCAAACTAAAGGTGTGTCGGCAGGAAAAGAAAAGGAAAAATCTCAAGGTGTTTGAGAGGTTTTGCGCAGGGCAATTGTATGCTGATTTTGAAGGAGCTTTTCTATCGCATGATTTCTTGTATTTATAGTACCCCATCCCTCGAAACCAATTCTGATTTGGATTGGGAGTCCTTGTCCCATCTCGACTCTAACTCGAACAAACCTATTCCCACTGGGATTCTGAATTTTCCTTCTTTTCGAGACTCCATTCCTCGCTGGTCAAGAATCCTGGTCGCACCAGGACTTTCTCGGCCTTTTCTATTTATCCGGACTACTTAGGATAGGTTTTGGCCTACCCTGCCAGCTTGCCCGGGATTTATTATTCGGCCCATAGTAACTTGGGCCGAGCACATCCTGCTGCTCGGCCCAACAATAATATTTTGGGCCCAAACACCTCCTCTATCAACTTTTCAGGTGTTATAGTTATGAACATATTTTTGAGTTTGCCAAAAAAACAAAAAAAAAAAAAAAAAAAAAAAAAACCAATGTGATACTAACAAAGATACTTGTACAACGAGCTAACAAACCAGCAACAAAGATCTATCATTCTGGCGTGGATGTGTCAGACCTAATATTTCATCCTCGAACAAAGCGAAAGACAACTACAATTTTAGGATACAAGAGTAACAAGAAAATTTACAGAAACCCAATTCCAACTGCCACTTGGAGATTACAACATCGTCTACCCTAGTGAGTTACATGCAGACTTCTAAATACGTATTTAATTGACAATAAAAACCTCACCAACGATTAGAGATATTAACAATTAAACGAACGGTACGTGAAGAAAAGGGGAAAAAAAAAAAAATCCAAAAATAATAGTCTTGAACCTTCCATCGAAGGTGACGATGATGAAGCCTTCTAGCCTTCTAGGGCTGTTCGAGAGCGGAATTATCACCTACCAAAACCACACACACTTTCAAGTAACGTTCTTGTATAGACATCGGATAGAAGTAGGCCGAGCTTTTCAAGACAACATCGAGCATTACCACCTTGTTTTGCCTTGAGGACAAGCACCTCTGTGGTGCTGCCAATGATCTCGTTAGCATGCTTCAGCCCACCGCAGTAAGACCGTCCAACGGAATCCTAAAGCGACGGGAAGGTTCAGTTTAGAAAAGGAGCAAGGGTGGTTGTTTCTCACATCCTACATGCAACTAATTAGGTTTTGTGCATGAATTGTCGTCAAGTCTCAGCACATAATACATGAATACGACAACGACCTTATTTTCAACGTTAAATTAAAGAGGCTTACACATTTTATCAACTACTTTAACCCTCCCGACTCATCTATAAGCAACCGCAGCGTTGACCACGACGACCCGTTTTGACCGTCACATCGACGTGTTTTGACCAGTCTTGTTGTGGCCGGCCGTCACACCGACGTGTTTTGACCGTCATTCAAGCGACGTTAATTAGATTTTGTGCATGAATTGTCGTCAAAGTCTCAGCACACAAAACATGAATACGACAACGACCTTATTTAACGTTAGATAAACGCTTACATATCTTGGTTTTATAAGTTTGTTTTCAACGTTAAATTAAAGAGCCTTACACAGTTTATCAACTACTCTAACCCTCCCGACTAATCGTCTGGAACCTAGTGTTCTTGTTGCATGTTGTCTCATCTATAAGCAACTGCAGCGTTGACCACGACGACCCGCCTTCACTCACAGCTTTCCTCGCCACCTCAGCAAGCTTCTTCGCCTCCCTCCTCGCCTTCTCCCCCTTCTCTCCCTCCATCAACTCTTTGACCATCTTCTCCAACCCCTCCGACTTCACAAACCCCTTCGGCGAACCATCGCATGTCTCCACCCTCAGCCCCACATTGACCTCCTCCACCACGAACTTTGCATTGATCGGCTGATCCGCCATTATCGGCCACGCCAGAATCGGCACTCCGGCGCATATGCTCTCCATCACCGAGTTCCATCCGCAGTGGCTTACAAAACCTTGCACACTCTCATGCATTAAAATCCATTTCTGGTCAACCCACTCTTTGACCACCATTCCCCTCCTCTTCACTCTCTCCTCAAACCCTTTAATGTCCAAGGTGGCAGTGTCTGATGAGTACTGTTTACTTCTCATGACCCACAAAAAGTTGACCATTGAGTTTTCCAGCCCTAGTGCTATCTCTTGGATCTGTTCAGCTGACAGCTCAGCTTGTGACCCAAAAGCAACGTACAAGACCTTACTTCCTTCCTCCAGCTTTTTGTCCAGCCAATCAACCCACGTGGGCTTATCACCTAGAACATCGTGCGGTTCATCTTGCGCAAGGTGGAAAAGAGGGCCCACACACCAGGCCTTGGGCCCACACTCAGTGTTCCAATAGTCAGTGAACACAGGCTCAAGTTCGTAGAAACTGTTGACTATCATGCCGTGGCTGCGAGCCGCAGCCACGACAGACATGACGTGGAACTCGGAGGCTTGAGACGCTTGTCGGTTATGATCGGCGCCTCTAAAGGCATCATCGAAGTACTTTTTTGTAATTTTGATCCAAGGAAACCGAGTCACGGTGATCAACTCGTCGTCAGACTCGGCTCCATGCAGGAGCCTGTTCTGGCTGACGAAGCTGGACACCGACAAGGCGTAGTTTCCGAAGCCGTAGAAGACGAATCTGGGGAACCCAAACTTGGCGGCGGAGTCGAGTGTCCACCAGAAGAACCCGTCGGAGACCATGAAGGTGACACGTGGAAGGGTAGTGAGGGCACGCTCGAAGTCGAACTGCATGTGGATTGTGGCGAGGGCGAAAGGGTAAAAGAGGTCGATGGAAGGCAGCTTGTCGGTGCTTTCGATGCCAGCGGGAATTTCGGGGATGTTTTGAGGGAAAGGGAGGGAGATCACGGTGGCTGAGGTGTCGGCGAGATATTGGTCTATGAACGAGCGGTTGGCGGGGGTGGTGAAGACGGTGACGCAGAGGCGGCGGGCGAGGAAGAGGTGGGCAAGGTGGAGGAGTGGGATGGTGTGGCCTTTAGACATGAAGGGAAATAAAACTACGTGGCCGTCATCGTGTTCCTGCTCCGAATTGGAACCCATAACTCTCTCTCTAATAGTTGCGGAAAGTAGTTCGACTCTTTCTGGTTTGTTTTGTTGTTGGAGATAATAAACAAAACCAGTTTTGAGTAGTTATAGAGGCAGGGTTATGTCCATAGATATAATAGAGAAAAATTAGTTTGCGGTCCCTAATTACTAATCTTTATTAACTAACACTTTATTAGTTTTTAAATTTTGATTGGAAGTCTCTAACATTAATGTGATAATAAATTTACATATTTATTACATATATTTTTAAAATATAACTATGTAATTGATTTAGGCTCACACCTCTATTAAACTCCTAATTAATTTTCAATTCAAACATTTCCAAAAAAAAAAAAAAATTAAATTAGAATAAGTTTGTACCCATTAGTTTTTTATAAAAAGATTTTTAATTTTTTAATCTTAAATATACCTATTCATATACTTTTCAATTTTTTTAGGGAGTTTTAACGAAACACTTCCGATACTGTTCACTTTTGAGGAAAAACCACGAGACTGCCACGTGGGATATCAAAGGGTTTGAAGAGAGAGTGAAGGGGAGGGGAATGGTGGTTAATGAGTGGGTTGACCAGAGGAGGATTTTAATGCATGGGAGCGTGCATGGTTTTGTGAGCCACTGCGGATGGAACTCGGTGTTGGAGAGCATATGCAGCGGAGTGCCCATTCTGGCGTGGCCGATAATGGCGGAGCAGCCACTGAATGCCAGGTTCGTGGTGGAGGAGATCAAGGTGGGGCTGAGGGTGGAGACGTGTGACGGTTCAGTGAAAGGGTTTGTGAAGGCAGAGGGTTTGGAGAAGACGGTCAAAGAGTTGATGGTGGGAGACAAGGGGGAGGAGGTGAGGTAGAGAGTGAAGGAGTTTGCTGACATGGCAGATAAGGCTGTGAAGGAAGGTGGGTCGTCGTGGTCAACGCTGCAGTTGCTTATTGATGAGGCAACGCTGGCCAACAAGAATTTAGACAATCAGTCGGGAGGCTTCGAGCGTTTTCATTCTAATGAGAAGTGGTAAATAGCTAAGGTTTGTATGGAGAGATTTTTTAGTGTTGGGAACGGTTGGTATATCAAATGTAATAATACAAGTAGTTGTGGATTATGACATTTGGTGTACACATAAAAAAATTCTCTTATAAATGGTTCTTTCAATAATTATCATTTGGAATAACCGAAGACCCTTTTCATTATGCTTAGAATACAGGGTGGAACATCACATGTCATTATACAACAAATGGAGACTTGAAAAAAAAAAAAAAAAAAAAAAAACCTTTCATCCAATTATATAATTGCATGTGATTTCACTCTGTATTCTAATGGTTTTTTTCTTAACAGTTTTTTGCTAACTTGGATTACCAATTGAACATAATTAAGTTATCAAAAGGACCTAGAAGAGCTAAACTATGAAACTTGTAAGAGAGATACTATTCGAGTAAGAGCTAATTGGTATATTGAAGGCAAACTAAACAATAAAAACACCACCCATCCTTTCCAAATTCCAACCTAGTACAACACCACCATGCTTCTCAGTAACCATGGTTGACGGTGCTATAATTTAATGATATTTTTTTTCATTTATCTCGAGTTTTCATTTTAAGCTTTCTTAAATCACAAATTTAATACATGATTATAAGTTATAAATTATAGTATTATTCATTGTAGCTTAATCCTCACCCTCCCTATTTCTTTGCATCTATCGAAACAATAGATAAAAACTTCACCCCTACTCTTATCTCTTGCACAGACGTGGTAAAGATATTTTCAAATTTGTAGAGAAAGAGCGACCACAAAAATTAGGGAACCTTCCATCATCTGATTCACCCAACGGAGAAATAGAGGGACATATAGCGTAGTGGTGTCAATTTACTACAGATTTGACACCGGCGCAATCCCTTACGTCGACGTCATACTAGATATTTTCTGACCAACCTTTTAAGGCATGCTTCTACAGGGACTACAAGCATCTCCAAATGTCCTTGTGTAGATAGAGTCTAGAAGGCTTCCTACAGGGCTGAGGTGAAGTCCCTATAGTAAGAGTGAAATTTTAAGGTCCGCCGATCGAACTAGCTAATCCATATAAGGACTCAAATAGTGGGGTTCAAGATGATTTTGAGTGGGAAACAAATCTCATTCACGTAAATGCTGCATATCAGTTTTTCTTACTCTCATTTTACATGCTGATAGAGACTTACTCGTTAACACTTGCTGATGCAATGTCATACATAAATCCCACACCACACTTATGATGGTAAAGACTCTAAAATATTACATATACTAATACTAATATACTATTATTCTCTCCCCATGTAAAAAATAATTATGAGGGAGGTAACGACATTGATATATTGGTTGCAACCAAAAAATCCTCACCCAATATAATTACACAATTTATAGTGGTCCAATATATAGTGGACCACAAATCTGAATCCATCACACAATATATAGTGGTCCAATTTAAAGAGGACGACGTGCCTTATAGATTACAAACAAGAGTAGGATTTTTTTCCTCCTATTCTCATCTATTTCTCCTTCTCTTACAAATTTTTATTTTTATTTTTCTGACTATTAAAAAATTAACATCAAACATTGACGTAGTTTAACCGATTCAGAGAAGAAGGAAGGGAATGAGAGAAAAACTAAGAAGAAAGAGAATCATACTCCTTACAATAACAATTGTGTGCTACTGAAATGGGCTACGAATATGGCACTGTGTGCCCAAGTGCCAAGTTTTTGAGGATCCTGTTGCTCTATAAATGGGAAAAAAAAAAAAAAGAGGAAGAATTTCGTCATAGAACATTCGTTTGAAATGTATAAACTTTCACTTAAAAATATGATGTAACAAGCCACATCCATGATAATCGAGACTCGAGAGAGTATAGTTAAATGTTATTTATCGTCATGAATTATGATATAATTGAGATTCGAGAAAGAAGAGTATTATATTTAAGTGATACTCGTCGTCATGAATCCAGATACCAGACCAAATCAGTCATTGTAATGTTACAAATAAGAAATACCACAGTTTCTTTTAACCAAGAACAGTAAATACCACAGTTTTGTAGTTTCTAAACGAAAGGGCTTGGTTATCCACTGAATCACAGGCATGTATACTAGTTTTATGAACGTAGCTCTTCTCAGCGTTGCTCTCGGGCTCCGTCTTCAGCTGCAGAGTGAAATCATCATTGACATTATCATCATCCCAATCATCCTCCCATTGTTGTTGTGTTGAATCTATCCTTTCTTCCCTCTCACCCCAGTCCCATTCTTCAACCATAAACACAGCAATATCAGTAACGAAGGGAGACAACTCGCCATGTATATACTGTTCAGCTTAATATTTTTTTCATAAACATAAAGTTCGTTAAAACGAAAAGGCAAACCCTTAATGCAAGAATGTATTCCACCAAGTAACTGAAAGCATGATTCACACATCAATCTAGTTGCATATATGTGAACAGATTTTGAGAAAATTTCAAGACTGGCCCGTTTTACTTCTAGTCCTCAAGTGGTTCCGTCACTGGCTACATGTCTATATACAAGCATCGAGGAATTTCTTGGTATACCCGGAACATGAGCTCCACCCTCAGGGAGACTTATTTTTCGTATGGAAATGTCATCGACCACTAATCTTACATTAAACCAAGGGTTTAAATATCGTTTTTAAAGAAAATATCGATAGTCGCAGAGGCCTTAATTTGAACTTCAACACCAGACACTGGCAATGGCTCATGACTAGGAATCCATCAACATCGTCATTAAATTAATATAAAACACGTAGTAGAACAGAACACAATAACAGATGGATGGATGGATTATAGCTAATCTAGATAATTAATTAGTGTGGCTTGAGTGAGCGAGTCTGTCAGTCGACTACAGCAATAGTTTGATGGAGTATGATTATCTTCCCTCTTTTTTTTTATTTCCTTCTTTCTTCTCATATTTGAACGGTCACGGTTAAGCCACGTCAACATTTTATATTAATTTTTTTTATAGAAAGAGAAATATAAAATAGAGAATGTGAGAAGAGAGGATGGAAGGGAATGGAAAGAGAAGGGGAGAGAATTCTAAATTAACTTGGTATGGAATGAATGATTGATAAAATAGGAGAGGATGGAAGGGAATGGAAAGTGGGAGGGGAGACAATCTTGATCATTCCATGAGATGTTCGGGGCCAATCTGGGTGTCATTGTCCAATAACAACTTGAGCATTTTGTCGGTGAAGTCGGTCACCAATGTCACTCCTTCAAGTTTAGTTGCAATATGATTCCCCGGCTGACCATCCTCCGGGTTGTTAATTCCAAAACACTAGGTGTGCACTACTTGCCCTATATTTCTTCGTAGTAGCCCCCCTCCCACAATCCGGTGAATATTTTGTAGTAGGTGGCCAAAACACTCTTCAAAACCGAGATGATATATCTTGCACTGCTTTCTTCATCATCCTTTGAAATTGTATACTAGATTGCCTTTAGATTGCATCACGTCAATTTCCAGTTTCCAATCATAGGCCTTTGGCATTTCATCTTTATTTAAATTAATTTTTACTAATTATTTAATGTACATAGAGGTGGTGGGAAAGGATGGAAAGTATAGATTATGATTATCTCCCCTCCTTTTTCCATCTTCTTCCATCTCCTCTTCTTACACTCTTTATTTTGTCTTTTTTTTTTTTTATAAAAAATTAATATAAAATGTTGACTTGATTTAACTGTAATCGTTCAAATAAAAGTACAAAAAAAAGAAAAAGGAGAAAAAGAAAGGAGAAAATCATTCTCCAGAAAGTATGAAGTAGGATTCCTTTTCTTGTCTTTTATTTTGTTTTTTGTTTTTTCTTATTTAAACAGTTCCGTCTAGGCACAGGTTAACTTTTGATTTCCTATCTCTCTGTCTCCATTGGAAATGTGGTTCGAGTGAACGTTTATACGATACTGTGGAAAAAAGTTAGAGGATGGCGTCAATTGATGAAAGAAGATTGCCATGGGAATCGGGCAAAGAAACTCTGAGAAATTATAAAAGGACGAACTAGTATAATAAATTCGGCCGGATTCTTTTCTTATAATTCACTAAATTATATCGTGTCGTCAAAATTTGATTCAATTGTTATTATAACTTTTAAAATGGACCTTTATTTATAGTTATTTAATCAAATTTTAACAATACGAATTATCTGATTTGGTGAATTACAAAAGAAATGGATCTTTCCAATAAATCCAACACCGCTGCAGGAGCGCATGTGCTCTCTAATCAGTATTTATTTTTCCAGGCATGGCTATTGGCTAGCATAGAAAAATATGGGATGTATAATACACTAAAAATATGCCTGTATATTCAACGAATTTCTTGAAATGGTATGTTGAAATTCAGTCCTAACATTTATTTCATTTGTATGTCTCTAATAAAATGTTAAAAATCTACGTCTATAAATGTATACCCTATGGAAAAATATGCGGTAATTATGTATATTAAACGAAAAAAATTACATCAATACATGTATAATATATTTGAGCTTTAAAAAATAGTTATAACGCGTGCGCGTGCAATGAATTGTGGAGTTGTTGTCGTTCCGCAATCTTGTGAACTCTGTTTGGCAAAAGTCAAGTCGTGGTGTTATGTCTTGGCGTAAATTTAATTAATTTACTTAATGTTACTCTAAATCGATTTTAGACTAAATCCTGACTTATTGTGGAATTTATTCAAAAACAGGCCTAAGGGGGTTTTATATTTTTATTAACATATCAGATGTGATCAAGAAAAATTAAATATTATGATTTTTCTACTAATCTGAACCGTTCATTTTGTAAGTCTCAATATTTGACACCTCGATGTTGACTCATCATATCCTGGGGTTGAAGGTCCCAAGGTTTTGGTTGTTCGCCGATTCAAGTGGTACGCGATATCGATTTTACCGTCTATGCAAATAGGGTCAAAATCACTTGAAATGCTTGCAAGAATACAAGGATGTTGTAATATACATGTTCATGCAAGGTCGTTCTCCTCAAAGACTATTTTAATAATTTATGTAAAAACAATTCCTAATTAACTACTTAAAATTAAAAATTGAGAAAAGAGATTTTGGAATTGGATAACATTAAAAACGAATTTTAATTAAAAATAATATGATGAAAGAAAAGAGTTTTAAACACCAATTTAGAAAAGCATAGGGTTTTACCATCACCTAGCAATCCTATGAATTCTTACCAATTACTTATGATCTACACATGCCACTTTGAAGGGAATGCCAATTTAGAAAAGCACTAGGGTTTCACAATCACCTTGATGTGAATGTTTACATGTCTCTACCACTTGGATTCGGACGAAAGGGGGAGACTCGAGTGTGCAAACTTAAAAAATCATTATATGGTTTGAAACAAGCTTCCAGGCAGTGATTTTTGAAGTTATCCAACCTTCAAAGCCACTGGTTTTCGCCAATCAAAGGCAGATTATTCACTATTTGTCCGATCCCACTAAGGTAGCTTCACGACAATTCTTGTTTATGTTGATGATGTGATTTTAATAGGCAATAATCTTCAACATATTGAAGTTGCAAAACAGTTTTTATCTACCCGTTTCAAGCTTAAGGACCTTGGACAACTCAAATACTTCTTGGGCATAGAAGTGGCAAGGTCCTCGAAGGGTATATCTCTCTCCCAAAGAAAGTATGCACTGGAAATACTGGAAGACGCTGGACTTTTGAGAGCTAAACCAACAAGGTTTCCAATGGAACAAAATTTGGCTCTTACACAATCTGATTGGGAACTCCTACATGACCCTTCATCATACAAACGTCTTGTGGGAAGATTAATCTATTTGACTATTATTAGGCCTGATTTGGTCTATTATGTCCATGTTCTAAGTTAGTTTATGGGCAAACCACGTGTACCACATCTTGAGGCAGCATATATAGTTCTCACATACTTGAAGCAAACGCCAGGGCAAGGTATTCTTTTATCTTCTATAAGCACATTTCAATTAAAGGCATTTTGTGATGCGGATTAGGCTCGTTGCAAGGACACAAGAAGATTAGTGACAAGATATTGTGTTTTTCTTGGACAATCACGTATTTCCTGGAAAACAAAGAAGCAGACAACGGTGGCTCGATCAACTGCTGAGGCAGAATATCGTTCTATGGTTACTGCATGTAGTGAAATCACTTGGTTGAAGAATGTATTGAAAGACTTGAAAATCAGACATTCACAATTGGTCATGTTGTTTTGTGATAACCAGGCTGCTCTCCACATTGCCTCAAACCATGTCTATCATGAACGAACGAAGCATATCGAGATTGATTGTCACTTGTTTCATGAAAAGATTCAAGGATGCCTGATTAAAACAACACACATACAGAACAATAGATAGCCTGCAGATTTATTCACTAAGGCATTGAGTTCGTCACAATTTGAAGCTCTACTTGGCAAGTTAGGTGTCCTTAACATATACTCCAACTTGAGAGGGAGTGTGTAAAGTCAATGATTCAAAATAGGATAGTAAATATTGTATATTAGCCTAGTTATTTTCTGGTTTACATCAGAACTTGAGTATAGGCTTTAATTTGGGATTTAAGTTGTATAACTTGTGTCACTCAGTAGTACAGTCTGGTAGTATTCCTATTCGCTTGGAAGTGAGAAGTCTTAGGTTCGAATATAGTAGATGGCAAATTCGATATCAAATTAGGCTACCCATTGTATGACTTAACCGAACTCTCATTTTCCTTGATGTAAAATATTGATGTACTAAAAAAAAAAAGTTGTATAACTTGTATATAAGAAGGCAGCCTTGTTACTGAATATATTGAAAGTTAATTCACCAAATATTTTCTCTTGAGATGACGTACGGTTCTAAAGGCGTTCAAATCCATGTCCGGCCTTCGAAGTCAAAATGCCAGGGTTCCATTTAAGACTTCTGGATATTTAATTTGATTTTATATTCCTTAAAGAAAGAGATGCGTAGGTAGTTGGGTTTTCAATTATTGCCATCCAAACTCCAAAGGCAAGTCCAAGATCAAGGCAAGGGTTTGAAAAATCATTCTTCCTATTAGCTTGATGTTGTGTAGATTTCGTAAAACCAACATTTGCGTGCAACTGATTAAACCAAGATTAGTACATTTTGTACATTTTCTTACTACTTTAAAGAAATGATAATTAGGTTCTCATCCTTCATTTTTACTTCTCATTAATTAAAACCTTATTCATTTTTCAGTTTTGATCAAAGTCCCTTGATTTTTTTTTTATGTCATTATTTGAATATTAAATTATTTAGAGAATTTATCGTATATAGCCAAAATTTAACATACAAATTAAAAAAATATCAGTTTTTATAAAATATTTCAAATATAGCCAAAACTCCACTTGAATGGACCCAATTGCCCTTAAAATTTACACCTAATTACATCAAAAACGCTTTCAAATCTTGTGTCATGGTTGATGAGATTTTGGGAGTGGTAAACTGGACACGCGTGTATGTTAGTTACAACCATGGTTGAACAAGAAAGACACCATAAATGTATGTTAGTTGCACCATTGCGAAGATGAAAATGCATTCTACTTGTCTACCCTAAGTATAAAATTTGAAGAACTCTACCACAACTATAAAGTTTAAAGAATAAATTATATTATTAGAACAGATGGGAGCCATGGAAACGACCATTAAATCAAAAGAATCCAAACACGTTATAATTGCTGGACTGGGCATGCCTTTCACGCTCAATATCCATCTCTTAATTAAATAGCTAATCTGATTTCGGGGATCCAACAAACATGCAGAATGCCATGAGAACGTGTAATGGCAATTTCCATGAAAATTTATGCAAAATACCAATTGAATCTTACACAAAAACATGCATAAATTGTATTTTTGTGTAATTTTCTTCATGGTCTTGGTTGTAAGTTTGTCAATTATGAATTGAATTTGAAAATATAATGGGCTCGATTCCATCATAACAGATGCCATATTTCTTTCTATATTTTCGAATTACAATATGGAACCCTAAATTGAAAGGGAATAAAAAAGAACGAACAGAAAATACACATCTCTTTGGTGTGTGGTTTTTTAATAGGAGCGTATTTTGGTATATTAATGTAAGGTTTTGGGTAGATTTGAAAGTTCTTATAAAAATTAACATTTATGAATTGAAGATCTAAATTTTGGCTATACACAATAAATTCTCAATTATTTACAAGTCATTATATGTCAAT
Organism: Pyrus communis; assembly: GCF_963583255.1. Taxonomy (NCBI): domain Eukaryota; kingdom Viridiplantae; phylum Streptophyta; class Magnoliopsida; order Rosales; family Rosaceae; genus Pyrus; species Pyrus communis. The sequence goes on along the minus strand of NC_084813.1, from coordinate 24,995,662 downwards.
TTAAAAATGAAATTATTAATCATTTTCAAATATAATGTTTTTAGTATTTCTTTTTCATATATTTCTATTTATAATTTGTATCCTTTTTTTAATTTATACTAATACTCTTTTTATTTCTAATATGTACCCATAATTTTGAATTTTAATATGTACCCATATATTCAATTTAATTTGTACCCATAGTTTTGGATTTTCATAAGTGCCCATATTTTTAATTTAATTTGTACCAATATTTTTTTTATTAATGTACCCATGCTAATTATATGTGTTTATTTTATGTTTTAAAATATATCAATAGTTATTTCTTGCACTATATTAATAATCATGTGGGTACTTTTTTTTTTTTTTTTTGCTAGAACAATGTGAAGAACAAATTACTCTATTATTGATTTTTAAGTAATTGTTATATTTGTAAAAATATTATTTAGATTTGTTAAGATTTCATAATTTGTGGGACATTGAATGCATAACTGCATGTGACACACCCCGACCGAGATCGGAGCGTGCTGGCCGTCACACGAAGGTGACGAAGCCATGTGCACGTGCGGAAGCTAATAAAGTAGTAATATAAAAGTACGAATAATTAAAAACTAGCATACAAAGTCCTAGAACAATTGCTAGCGTAAGTGAAATACAAATTCAGAGCAGGTCTAAAGCAGTCCAAAAGAAAAGTTGCGATAAAAGTACACCCGAAGGTGACCCTACGCTGGTGAGTATCTGTCAGAAACGCCGGAAAAGCCCTCTGGGAGACCACCGAACTGCTAAGCAACTAGAACCTGGAGGGGCGCAAAACAAAAGCGTGAGTGGGCAAAAACAAAGCTCTTTGAAAACCATTTAGCAAAAATACAATCTAACCCCTCGCCGTAAAACCTGTATACTTCCCAGAAAATAAACATATACGTATGTATAGATATGCCAATCGTGCTCAAGGGTATGCCAATCATGCTCAAGAATATGCCATGTCAGAACCTCATAATGAAATGTATGTGCTCAGGTATGAATCATATCAATAACATAACATCTGGCAGCCGGAGTCACCTAACGTGACCTGTACGGCTGCATATAGAGCTCAAATCTCAACTCAATAACTGAACCTGCCCACGAGTCGGAACCACCTAAAGTGGTCTGTACGACAGGCCTGGGTGTAATACATAAGTACGCTCTAGTGCTACAATCACGTGAAGACTGTGCGAATAATCGCGGGTCACCTACGAGTCGGAACCACCTAAAGTGGTCTGTACGACAGGACTGTGCACCTAACTTGGATCCAAGCTGAGCGTGTAGTGCGGGAGGTGAACATCACGTGAAGGACTGTGCCCTACTCTGGCGGGAGCACTAACACCGGGGGTGCAGGTTATGAGCTCTCTAAGCATCTCAACTACTGCTGAAAGTAAATAAGAATACCACTTACCTGGCACTTACCTGTGCGTCCACAGCACCCAATATGCATATATATATACCACTACTAATGCATGTGATGATGCATAAACAATAATAATATGGTGCATGGCATAACGTAAATAACCCTTTTTAATCAATTTCTGGGAATATAAATGTTTATAGGTATATACGGAAAACAAAAGCCCACTCACTGATACGTGGAAGGGTCGTAGCCCCCCTGCCTCGAGTGCGAACGCTCGTCCTCGAGGTATGTGTCACCTATATGCGAAATAACTATAAAAACGTTAACTTTAAAGCACATAACCAACTTCTCGAAATAACTTCTCATACATTGCTCAAAATGGACAAATGAGTATACCAACGTGCTCTACACAACCTCAGGATCACAACCATAAATTTAGAAAAATTTTCCTCCGCCGCACGCGCCCCCACGCGCCGGCCACGCGCAGGCACGTGTGGCGCACACTGACGGCGTCAACTGACGCCGTTAGGAATATTCCGTCAGTTTTGACAGATTCCATTAACGGCGTCAGGAATATTCCGTCACCTTCTCCGGCGAGCCTCCGACGACGTCGCCGGCGCCGGAAAACTGGAAAAACTTCAAACCTTGTTTTCTCACTCGTTTCTCAACCATTTTTCATGATTCTTGAACCAAATTAAAGCCCTAGACTAGTAGAATCACGTTAGACCACTTTTAAAGCCTAAAAACTACGCGATCATACCTGTCTCAAAACTCAAAACTCGACCAACTTCGAACCAGGCCTTCCCGACGTCCAATTTCGTCCAACGAGCTACCCCGACGCTCCTTAGGACCTCACTAAGACACCTACGAGCTTAGAAATCCCAAAAACTCAAAGAATAATCTTTGCATGAACAGTACTCAAAACGGATTACCTCGAATCGACGTGAAAACGGTGAAGTTCTTACCTGAAAATGGTATGGCTGTGTTCCCCTCGACCTCACGAGTTCAATGGTGTAGTTGGTTCCCTCGATCTGTGATGGTTGGGTGGTTTGTGAGTTTGTCCGTACGTATGGTGAGAACGGGAAGGGAGAGAGAGACAGAGGGAAAGGGAAAGTGACTGTGTATGTGAGTGGGTGTGTGTGGTCCAACACATGCCACACCACACAAAACAACCCATAACGTGACGAAAACGCGCTAGGGGCAAACTTGTAATTTCACACGTACGTTTCGATATTTCCGGGACGGGATGTTACAGCATGAGTTAAATCTCTTAAATAAGGCTAGGGACTTTGATCAAACTATTTAAACAAATAAGGTTTTATTCTAACAACCAGGTAGACTAAGGACCGGAAATAAAATGACCCTTATTTTAATTATGTAGCAATGTATTTTTTGGTGTCAGAATTTAAATTTTTTTTTTTTTTGTCAAAATATTCACAAAAATATTTTATGACAACCTAATGTTAAATAAAATTACCTAAAAAAAAGTTAACAAAAAAAATTTTGCACCTAATTGAATTATCACATAAAATCGTAAAAACTTCAAATTTAAGGATTATTCTACTATAAAGACTCTCCCATTGAAGATGATATTCTTTTAGGGACAAGAAGTCCCCTTAAGTCCCTAAATAAGTTCCTAAAAATAGTGATGAAAGTCTCCAAATAAGGACTCCCATTAAAGATGCTTCTCTAACTCTATGAACTATTCGATCGATCGATTGTTCATTTGTTTGGGTGGACATACCCATGCACGCACGCACGCACGCACACTACGTGCGACCAAAAGAAAGACTAAACCAAATTACCAAATCGAAGAGAAATTACAAATTACCAAATCGAAGAGAAATTAAGACACAATATTCCATGCATTCACACAGTTTTTACCCCCATATATATATATATCACAATATTCCATGCATTCACACTGTTTTCACCCCCATATGTGTGTGTGTGTCTATATATATATATATATATATATATATCTCTCTCTCTCTGTGTGAGATTTGCATATGGCACTTTGTCCCTGGTTTCCTTGCTAAATTGGCCTTTAATTAAAATCAAAACTTTAATTAGGACTTAATCCATCTTTCTCCTTATTGATTGAATTCCACTGACTTAATTTAATATGCACAGGTGAACTTTCACCTACCACCCACCCACCACATTGACATAGTTATTTTTTTTTCAATTCAAAATTAACTTGAATAACCTAGTACCTTTTTTTTTCTTCCAAATCCAGTAAATTCTGTATTTATTTATTTATAATTGAATTAATGAGAGAAAATGCATGCACAGTTTCAAACCAATAAAAATGCATAGATCATTAACTGTAAATATTTTTCACATATTTTTAATATACTATTGAAAAAAAATTATAGTTAAGTACTTTTCCCCTTGGCATCAAAAGGATTAATTACCCTACCTAAAGCCAAAGTATATTCATCATCTGATTTTATAGTTGGTTCCTTTTCAATTGTTCATTCTTGTATTGCAGGCTGAAGCTATGTATATGACTCTTCGACAGGCGTTACTCATGCATCTTTCCTAATGTTAATACTTAATATTGAAGGAGATTGTTAAAATTCCTTATTGGGCTATAAAAAATAAAAAAAAACTAATGAAAAGAGTTTGAAAACTTTGAGTTTTAATTATAAGGACAAAATAAAGAGTAAAGTGAATAGTATCGGGATTGATTTTTTAGTGTAAAAATATGGTTTTTCGTTAAAATGAACAGTACTGCGAGTTTTTCGTTAAAACTCCTTAAAAAAAAATATTCAGATTCCCTGAGAATAGTTTTGGTACTTGAGACAATATTTGACATTGTCTTCAACAAATTCTTAATAATATTGTAATTACGTACAACATGGATAATATGTACATTCGTTAAAATTGGCCATTTCCATGATTAATCTTGAATTAGTGCAGTTGTTCTTAATCAATGATATATATAGAGGAAACCGGAAGGGATCTTCATTTTTCAAAAAAAAAAAATAAGGACATCCTCTAGACCGTTAGATTTGATTTTAATGAAATTCTATAGTTGAGATTCTGTGGCATATGATTTAATCTCAACCACCGAATTTTATTAAAACCAAATTTAACTGTTAAGAGGATGTCTCTATTTTTTTTTTAAAATGAGAATCTCTTTACTTAAAGAGCCTGTATATATATATATATATATATAAGTTTTTTTTGGTAAAAATATATATATTTAGAAGTTATTGTAGATTTTCTTGTACTTTATTTTTAATTTTATAAAAAGACTAGTCCTCTTCCTCTTCGGTACCACATGTTTCTGGGAAACAACTCAAAACCCTTCAATTTAATTAGACTCCATCCCAGTTGTCCTTCTGCTCTGGCAATGCGCCGGTTCCCGATGAGTAGCTAGGGCCTCGTGCCAGATCCAAAATAAAGTAACCAAACCATTTATCGCCCTCCTCCTTTGCCGTTCTGCGTTCGTGAATTTTTCTTGCAGGCTTTCCCAGAGCGAAGACTGTCCCCAACCAATTACATTTGACAGAGATTTAATTGCCTTCAAAAGATTGGGTTAGTTTTTGAAGGGTAAGTAATGGTCAACTACAGCAAGGGAGATTCTGCAGTTATTGGTTGCTTTATTTTGGGCCCTAGCTCCTCATCGGAAACCCCCGCATTGTCAGAGAAGAAGGACAAGTTGGATTAATGTGGAGATGTGACTAGTTTGGTGATCGATTAATAAGGAGAGATGAGAACGAAGCCTCATCGGCCTATATATGTAAAGCATTCGGATGACTCTTAAGTCTTGATCACTCAAACACTTCCTCCCAAAACAAATCGACTTCACTTAAGAGAACAAAATCGACTTCACTTATGAGAACAAAACCTCCTCGACATTAAGGCCTTTCTCGTCACAGAATTGATGGATGCCACTTCTTGCACATTTGGACAAATCCTTAAGGATGACAATGGTGTTTTCCTGGCACCTTAGGCAGCTTGCTCTCTTACTCTCTCCTCATCTTGGCTTCTAGCTTCGCTTTCGGCTTCCCTTCGCTGTTCAGCAGGCCCCTTCCTTTGTTTGTCAACTTATCACCCATTCGGAGTCGATCCAATAGCTTTGCACGTTGAATAGAAGTGATGTAGCCCTGTCCTGATGATCACGTAAGTTGTTTATGGCTTCCAAAATTTTCACTCTGCCTTCCAGGTGCTTCTCCAATTTGCAGCTGTTGTTTCTCAGGACATTGTTGCCAAATTGCAGCTTTGCCATAGTCTCAGCTGGAGGACATTGGCTTCAGCTGCGGGGACAATTTTTCTCATCAGTGAAATGGCAAATTTCAGCATGATTGCTTGCTGTTGGAAGGAACTGGTTGAGTAACACAGGGAGAGAAGGCACGGTCGATTTGTTTTGGGAGGAAATGTTTTGAGTCTTAGGGATCAAGACTTAAAAGTCATCCGAACACTTTACATGTATAGGCCGATGAGGCTTAGTTCTCATCTCTCCTTATTAATCGATCAACAAACTAATCACATCTCCATATTAATCCAATTTAATAATGTCCGCTAAACTTAGTCATTCTCATGGTTAATTTTGTATCTGGTTTAATAACTTTCGTAGTTTAGTTATTTCTTAATTAGAAGGTTTGATATTCATATGATTTTATATTGGTGCCATGCAAAACTCTTCAAACCATGCCTAATTCACTTTTATATTGGCGCCATGCATATGGATATAAATATATTACTTTCTCTGAGAACATCTTCAGTGGAGTCCCTAAATAGAGACAACTATCATATAGAAGTATAAAATAAATATATGGACAAAATGAATCTTCAATGGATAAGAAGTGAGTCTCAAAAGAGATACTTGGTGTATTTATTTTAAGGATAAATTAGGTTCTCATATATATGTGTTTATTTTATGTTTTAAAATATATCAATAGTTATTTCTTGCACTACATTAACAATTACGTGGGTACTTTTTTTTATTTTTTTTGCTAGAACTATGTGAAAAAAAATTACTCTATTATTGATTTTTAAGTAATTGTTATACTTGTAACAATATTATTTGGATTTGTTTAAATTTCATAATTTGTGGGCTATTGAATGCATAAATGACTTTTAAATAATTTAATATTCAATTTAAATTGACATATAATGACTTGTAAATAATTTAATATTCAAATAATGACATGAAGAAAAGTCAAGGAACTTTGATAAAAAAAGAATAAGGTTTCAATAATGAGAAGTAGAAATGAGAAATGAGAACCTAATTTATTCTTTTAATATATATGTTTTTAATTGCAGTGCTAGTTCATTCGCTTTCTTTATTTCATCGAATTATGTTTAATAAAAAAAGAAATAGAATAACAGTAATAATATAATAATAATAATAATAATAATGCTAATACCATTTAAAATATAACCCCTTGGCCTTGGCATGCTTCTCAAAACGAACCAAGGAAAAAAGAATTGTTCATTCTGAGACACTTGCATGATCTGACTTGCCTTTGGATCGGATCCCCTTTGGATTGATTAATTTGCCTTTAATTTTGGTGTCTACACTCTGTACGCATGTTTGGGGTTTGGATTTGAACTCCTTTGACAGGAGATATGGTCCATCCATTTATATCAGATAGTAACATTCAAATATATTTGCAATCATATTAGAAGCGACGGAATATAAATTCACAGCAAAACACAGTACGCAGCCACGTAGGATTTAACAAAGCAAAATACACTAATGAGAAAATCCCCGGACACTATGCCAGCCGGAAAACAATATGTTATAAGTCAAACAAATACAAAAGGGACTTGACAGAAACTCGGTCATACAAGAAGGCATCTTCGTCCTCCCCGCCCTTGCTACTTGAGTACTCAGCAAATTTGCTCTCTCCGCACGCAAGAGGCAAGACAGTGGTCGCGGTTGTCGATCATTCACTACACCACAAACTGTTGAGAATCAATGTCAACCCAAAACAATAAGTAATCCACAACCCAATCTAAAGCCCAAGTCTATATCTAGTTTGATGATGTAATTGCTTACAATTGCAAAGTTAGGCAATGTTAGGTATGGTTGAGTGGAAAAAATTAGGTGCAATTAATGGGTTTTGTGGGGTAGTAAATAATCTTAGTTTAATTAAGTGTGTGGTGTAGCTTTCATTTGGTTTGCTATAAATACCCAAGTCCCCAAGCATTGTAGATCATCCAAGGAAAAACAAAGCCTAGAGCTAAATAAGAAAAGCTTTGCTAATTAGTTTGTTTTGTGAGCTTTCTTTAAAAGTGTGCTCTATTTTCTTCTTCTTGGGATCATTAGAGTTATCTTGGATACTCTTCTTATTTAACAATTGGTAT